>NC_091332.1:6273780-6276280 GCF_038502225.1 Cherax quadricarinatus
ACTCATTCCTAGCATCACTGTTTTGTTAGAGGATCCTAACTTCAGTAATGTATGATGTTGTAAATATATCTTTGGCAAAGTTCCACAGTCCTCTGTGGTTGACTCAGTCTCTCTCCTTCCTGTCTCCTCCCTCCCTTCTTCCCTCCCCTCTCTCCATCCCTCTCTCCCCTCCCTCCATCCCTCTCTCCCCTTCCTCCATCCCTCTCTCCCTTCCCTCCATCCCTCCCTCCCCTCCTCCCCCCCCCTCCACCAGAGCAACAATTAAAGGTTCACATCAACACAAGGATGAGCGAGTGCTGGAGGACTGTCGTAATCACCGTGGTAATCCTGGAACTGACTGTGACTAGCCAGGTATTTACGAGGGCCATTACCACCTCCCTCACTCTCAGCTCCACAAAAACAACATAATCCCGCATCCATCAGCATCAACTCTTACTAATGCTTCTACGCCGGGCAATATAGAAAACAAAAAAACATTATATTCTCCACGTTTATCTCGTCTCTCTCTCTCTCTCTCTCTCTCTCTCTCTCTCTCTCTCTCTCTCTCTCTCTCTCTCTCTCTCTCTCTCTCTCTCTCTCTCTCTCTCTCTCTCTCTCTCTCACCACCACCACCTCTTGCTGCGTTATTCTTTCCCCAGTATCAACAAAGCGACGTTCACAGGCTGTCAAGAAATACAAAATGGTGAGACTACTCGACCCTCGCTGAGATGAAGTTAAACCAAGCAGAGGGAAGTGTGTCACAAGATCATACTGAAGGATGTGACTACTCTATATTATATATATATATATATATATATATATATAATATATATAAGTATATATATATAATATATATTTATATTATATATATATATTATATATTTATAATATATATATATATAGGATGGGGTCCACCTCTGGTGTAAATTGTGGGACCCATAGCCTCGGAGAAGTGGATAAAAAGGCTTCAAGGAAAAATATTTGGATTTCTTCCTGAAGCCGTTTGAATATTCCACTTCCCCTACCACCCCATCTTTTGAAATATATATTTTTTTACTAATAGGAATATTTTATTACATAATATGGTACAGAAGATTTAAGAGATACATTGTTGATATAAAGGTGGCATATACGGTACATGTTGTTACGTGTGTGTCACCGATTATAAGGCGAAAATCTCATCCAGCTCCTCAGAGCTGGGGCGTGTGCCCAAAATACAGCAGGCATTACCCCTTTGAACAGCCGCACTGAGCCGCTGGAACAGAAAACTAGCTGCCCTGGGATCCCTAGTTACCCTGATGAGTCTTTTTCCCAGCTCCTTAAGGAATTTAGATGCACTCTTTCCCCATGAGCCAAGGGTCTCTGAGCCTATGGGAACAAACATATAATGATGGGCAAGTTCTCCATATTTTCTAGACTTTTCGGACTCCCTGAAGCTGGCAGCTGCCCCTCCTTCCTCCCTGGTGTATTGGAGATAGGTATCAGCCAAGGTAGATGCACATGTATAGTCCCACACCACCTGCTTCCCATCTGTCCAGGCTTGAAGGGTGATACCATCTGGACGCTTCTGGCTGTCATCAGATCTGCATAGTTGGGGTGGCTCCCTTACTGCTGGGCATCCAGCAGTTGTGAGGCTCCTCTTGATAATGTTATTAACCTCCTCATGTCTTGCAATCTTTCCCTCGGATTTACGGCACACAAGACCATGGTACCCGAATCGGTCTGCTGCTTCACTGCCACAAATACACCTGTGTTCGGCGAGAATAGGGGCGGCATATATATATATATATATATATATATATATATATATATATATATATATATATATATATATATATATATATATATATATATATATATATATATATATATATATATATATATATATATATAATCTTCGTAAACGCTAAACTGAGCAACATTAACAATGGATACACCTTGTTAATATAGTATAATAATCTTATCATTGCTGTCTGTCTGGCAGATTTTCTCAATGAAATCTGAATTTTGTTTGGTTGATGCGTTGATTGGGTCTTAAATAACAAAAAAGTCACAATACCGTGACTGGAACGATACACAAATAACCCGGACATAGAAGAGAGGAGCTTACCACGACGTTTCAATTCGACTTGGATCACTTCCTGCCTGTATATACTCCCTCCTCTCCTTTTCGTTAGTGTGACTGTAAATGGTCCAAGTCGGACCGAAACGTCGTCGTAAGTGCCTCTCTTCTATGTGCGGGTTATCTGTGTATTGATTGAGACTTGCCTGGGAGGGAGATGCTTCCATGCTGGTCACTGGTTCTCGTTATCATGAGTGAGAGTTTACTTGTATTATTGCAGGACTGTTGTGTGTGTGTGTGTCGCTGGCATCCCTCAGCATCCAAGGGACCAGTGCCAGCCTCGGCCCTCAACCTGGCACCCCCAGCAGCGGTGATAACAGGTAAGTGGTACCTCCCGATACATGCATACGCACGCACACACACATGAGCAAAACAACCACTGAAAAAATAGTGATGTTT
>NC_091332.1:6278780-6286280 GCF_038502225.1 Cherax quadricarinatus
ACACACAGACACACAGACACACACACACACACACACACACACACACACACACACTCACACGCACTCACACACACATATACACACATACACACACACACACACACACACACAAACACACACACATACACACACACACACACACACACACACACACACACACACACACACACACACATACACACACACACACTTACACACACATACACACACACATACACACACACACACACACACACACACACACACACACACACACACACACACACACACACACACACACACACACACACACACACACACACACACACACACACACACACACACACACACACACACACACACACACACACACACACACACACACACACACACACACACACATTCATCATTTTCAATAGAGAAGAGTTAATTGGGTTATAAAGATGATTATGGGATTAGATTGCACCCTGGGAGCAATTTAACCATTCCTGGAGCCTCGTACCTCAAAAATTTATAAGAGGAGCCTGACTTTGAAGATAAAGAATGGAGGACCCGAAGCCTCCGGGGTTTACACTGAAGCTTCCAGTGTTTGGAGCCTCCAGTGTTTACACTGGAGCTTCCACTGTTTACACTGGAGCCTCGAGTGTAAACAGTGGGCTGACCCGCACCACTGTGTTTGATCGACACCATTGATCGACTCTGAAGCCTTTGGTCGACGCCATTGATCGACACCGACGCCTTTTGTCGACACCTATGACGTTGTTAATGTAGACTGGCGCAGTTATTCGACACATTCTGCGACCCTGGGGGCGGGCAGCCCTGAAGACGCTGCCCAAAAAGAAAGGCTCTAATCGTCCAAGAATACACCCCCGTTTTCCTCGGATCAACCCCCCCGACCTCCGAACCTCATTCTCAAGCGCTCTGTGAGCCCTCATGGGCTTACTTCTTACTGGTAATATCTACTACTACTTACTGGTAATATCTACAACATCTCACAATGTCAGTAACTCGTTCAATAAAGAAGTGTGAGGAATCGATAAATAAAAAATAATAGAATGGGAATAAGGATAATGGTAGGAGTGGAGATAAAGAAGTTTTGAGGAGTCTTAATAAAGAGGAATAGTGGGAATGAAGCAGTACAGGCGAGTAGTAATAAAGGGGGTGGTAATAAAGGGATCGTAATCAGGGGGACCGTAATCAAGGAATGGTAATAAAGAAGATTGTAATAAAGGAGTGGTTATAAAGAGGATGGTAATAAAGGAGATGGTAATAAATGAATGGTAATAAAGGGAGGGCGAGAAAACAGAGAAGCAACAAGGGTGACGATGATGGGTCGTCAGTATCGACCTGCAGCAACAAAATTAAGTCGAGGGATTTATAGGCAGTGTCCACGTGTCCACCCCTTTACCCCCATAATCCCCCGTTATTCCCCCTCCCCTTTGCTCCCCCTCCTACCTTCCAGCCTTTCCCTTGTGCGCTTTCCCTTCTTCCCCCTTACTCTCCAAATCTCCACTTTTCCGGGTGGAAGAGAGAAGAGGTTGATTTCAGAGGGTAGAGGCGCAGATGGATAAGATGGGGTAGGGAGGGTTAGCCATCCTGGATTACCCGGGATAGGGAGGGTTAGCCATCCTGGATTACTCGGGGTAGGGAGGGTTAGCCATCCTGGATTACCCGGGGTAGGGAGGGTTAGCCATCCTGGATTACCCGAGGTAGGGAGGGTTAGCCATCCTGGATTACCCGGGGTAGGGAGGGTTAGCCATCCTGGATTACCCGGGGTAGGGAGGGTTAGCCATCCTGGATTACCCGGGGTAGAGAGGGTTAGCCACCCAGATTAACCTGGGGTTGAAAGGGTTAGCCACCCAAATTAACCTGGGGTTGGGAGGGTTAGCCACCCAGATTAACCTGGGGTTGGGAGGGTTAGCCACCCAGGATAACCCAAGAAAGTCAGTGCGTCGTCGAGGACTGTCTGTCTTATTTCCATTGTGGTCCTTCATTTTCGTCCCCCAGGATGCCATCCACGCCAGTCGACTAGCATACAGGTACCTACTTACTGCTAGGTGAACAGGGACAGCAGGTGTAAGGTGACTAACACCCAGGTACCTACTTACTGCTAGGTGAACAGGGACATCAGGTGTAAGGTGACTAACACCCAGGTACTTACTTACTTATAGGTGAACAGGGACAGCAGGTGTAAGGTGACTAACACCCAGGCACCTACTTATTGCTAGGTGAACAGGGACAGCAGGTGCATGGTAACATACCCAACGTTTCTGCCCGTGCCGGGGACTGAACCATGGACACTCAGCGTGTAAGGTAACCTGTTCCGCATTTGGCATTTACAACTCATCTAAGAACATCAGAATGGAGGAACACTGCAGCAGGCCTACTGGCCCATGCTAGGCACTTCCTTCCCAAACTCACTTAACAAAAATTCGCTCAGAAGCGCATGTCGCAACGTAGTACTGAAACATTCTCTTTAAAATAGCCAAGCGATGTTCTGTGTATTTCGCAGACTTACGTCTATCTGATAAAGGTGTATGTTTACGCCAGCTAATGGACATTCTCAGCTGGAAGGTTAACATCAAAATCAAAAGAAACATTGAAAAACACAAGAGGAAGGTGACGATAATGCTGAATATAAGATAAAGGAGAAAAGATTTGACCTGTAATCTCCAGTGTCCGTGAGACCAGCCGTCCCACCAGAGTACAAAACATATTTTAAGAGTATAGAACATATTTTAAGAGTACGAAACATATTCTAAGAGTATAGAACATATTTTAAGAGTACAAAATATATTTTAAAAATACAGAACATTTTAAGAGTACAAAACATTTTAAGAGTACAAAATGTATTTTTAAGATTACAAAACACATTTTAAGAGTACAAAACATATTTCAAGAGTACAAAACATATTTGAAGAGTACAAAACATATTTCAAGAGTTCAAAACATATTTCAAGAGCACAAAACATATTTGAAGAGTACAAAACATATTTTAAGAGTACAAAACACATTCTTGTTTGACATTGGTGTGAGAGGACGGTAGTACCTCCGTGGATGGTTCCTCTCGTAATCTGTTAAAGAGTTGTCCTGAGTTATGATTATTTTTTTGTTTTTCTTTAAGAGTTTTGATCATTGTAAATACACGTAAAGAGTCACTTGTTATTCTTAACTTTCTGAAGAAGAATGAGAATACTTTTACACAGGTGTCATAATAACTAACACAGGTGTCAAGAAAGGCTAATACATGGCACAGTACGACAAGTATTTATTAAGGTAACAGTGAAACACAAATACTGATAGATGAATTCATTATTGACGATATACATTACAGGTATATCAAAGGTATATCGCAGGTATATCACATGTATATCTCCACACTGATGATATTAGTGACCGATGAATTGGAGTCGTAATGAGACAGTAGATAAGCATCAAACCTAACGGGATAAATGATCAACCCTGGGCGGTTCACGCGATATAATTCGCGTTAGAATCTGCGGGGATTGCGCTGTAATTTTCCCAGGATCAGTTAATCGCAATCGTAAACTTGCCAGAATTAGGATTTAAATGCTAAACTCATGCGTATCTATCTATCTATCTGTCTGTCTATTATATATATATATATATATATATATATATATATATATATATATATATATA
Organism: Cherax quadricarinatus; assembly: GCF_038502225.1. NCBI lineage: Eukaryota > Metazoa > Arthropoda > Malacostraca > Decapoda > Parastacidae > Cherax > Cherax quadricarinatus. The sequence continues at coordinate 6,282,423 of NC_091332.1, forward strand.
TATATATATATATATATATATTATATATATATATATAATATATATATATAATCATAGGTTAATCATAGAATTGATGAGGGAAAAAAGGTGAGTAGTGCGTTGAGGTATATGTGGAGTCAAAAAACGTTATCTATGGAGGCAAAGAAGGGAATGTATGAAAGTATAGTAGTACCAACACTCTTATATGGATGTGAAGCTTGGGTGGTAAATGCAGCAGCGAGGAGACGGTTGGAGGCAGTGGAGATGTCCTGTCTAAGGGCAATGTGTGGTGTAAATATTATGCAGAAAATTCGGAGTGTGGAAATTAGGAGAAGGTGTGGAGTTAATAAAAGCATTAGTCAGAGGGCAGAAGAGGGGTTGTTGAGGTGGTTTGGTCATTTAGAGAGAATGGATCAAAGTAGAATGACATGGAAAGCATATAAATCTATAGGGGAAGGAAAGAGGGGTAGGGGTCGTCCTCGAAAGGGTTGGAAAGAGGGGGTAAAGGAGGTTTTGTGGGCGAGGGGCTTGGACTTCCAGCAAGCGTGCATGAGCGTGTTAGATAGGAGTGAATGGAGACGAATGATACTTGGGACCTGACGATCTGTTGGAGTGTGAGCAGGGTAATATTTAGTGAAGGGATTCAGGGAAACCGGTTATTTTCATATAGTCGGACTTGAGTCCTGGAAATGGGAAGTACAATGCCTGCACTTTAAAGGAGTGGTTTGGGATATTGGCAGTTTGGAGGGATATGTTGTGTATCTTTATACGTATATGCTTCTAAACTGTTGTATTCTGAGCACCTCTGCAAAAGCAGTGATAATGTGTGAGTGTGGTGAGTGTTGAATGATGATGAAAGTATTTTCTTTTTGGGGATTTTCTTTCTTTTTTGGGTCACCCTGCCTCGGTGGGAGACGACCGACTTGTTGAAAAAAAAAAAAAAAAAATATATATATATATATACATTATATATATATATATACATATATATATACATATGTATATATATATATACATATATATATATATATATATATATATATATATATATATATATATATATATATATATATATATATATATATATATATATATATATATATATATATATATATATATATATATATATATATATATATATATATATATATATATATATATATATATATATATATATATATAATTGTGGGACCCATAGCCTCGGAAAAGTGGATAAAAAGGCTTCGAGGAAGAATATTTGGATTTGTTCCTGAAGCCCTTTGAATATTCCACTTCCTCTACCACCCCATCTTTTCATTTTTTTACCAATAGGTATATTTTATTACATAATATGGTGCAAAAGGTTTAAGAGATACATTGTTGATATAAAGATGGCATATACAGTACATGAGATGTGAGAGATACATGTCTAGTACACACACACACACACACACACGCCAGAAGCTCGGACTCGACCCCTGCAACCTCAACTAGGTGAGTACACAAACACACACACACACACACACACACACACACACAGGGAGAGGACAAAAAAAGCGAAAGGAGCTAGGAAAAGAGACAAGGATGGAACCAGCAGAGGTCAGTCAGAGCAGAACAGAACAGCAAGGGCAAGCACACACACAACTATTCTCAGAACCATACAACCTATCACACCATCCCAACACACACTACAATCCATACCCACAGCCTCCACCCAACACCGAGCTATAGAATCCCACAATATGCTACCAGGTCTCCCACCCTCACAGGCCCCCCCAAAAAACAGTGTTGGAAAGGAAACTGAAGGTATGGTACACAAACGCTGATGGAATAACAAATAAGTGGGAGGAGTGGCATGAAAGACTCAAAGAGGCATCACCGGACATCATAGCTCTCACAGAAACCAAGCTTACAGGTATGATAACAGATGCCATCTTTCCAACGGGATACCAAATCCTGAGGAAAGACAGAGGGAACAGGGGGGGGGGGTGGAGGAGTGGCATTGCTGATCAAAAATCGCTGGAATTTTGATGAGCTGGAGAGAGGAGACAGCGGAGAAGTGATTACATAGCGGGAACGCTTCACTCTGGAGGTCCCAAGGTGGTAATAGCAGTGATGTATAACCCACCACAGAACAGCAGGAGGCCAAGGCAAGAGTACGACGAGAGCAATAGAGCGATGGTTGACACACTGGCTACAGTGGCCAGAAGACCTCATGCATGCAGGGCAAAGCTCCTGATCATGGATGACTTTAACCACAAGGAGATCGATTGGGAGAACTTGGACCCGCATGGGGGCCAAGATACATGGAGGGCTAAGATGATGGAGGTGGTACTGGAAAGCTTCATGTACCAACACGTAAGGGACACTACAAGAGAGAGAAGAGAGGATGAACCAGCAAGGCTGGACTTAGTATTCACCTTGAGTAGTGCAGATATCGAGGACATCACATATGAAAGACCCCTTGGGGCCAGTGACCATGTGGTTTTAAGCTTCGAATACACAGTAGAGCTACAAGTGGAGGGAGAAGCAGGAAGGCCAGGACGAATGAAGCCAAACTACAAGAAAGGGGACTACACAGGAATGAGGAACTTCCTGAACGGGGTTCAGTGGGACAGAGAACTGGCAGGGAAGCCAGTTAATGAGATGATGGAATATGTAGCAACAAAATGCAAGGAGGCTGAGGAGAGGTTTGTACCCAAGGGAAACAGAAATAATGGGAAGAACAGAACGAGTCCTTGGTTCACCCAAAGGTGTAGGGAGGCAAAAACTAGGTGTACTAGAGAATGGAAAAGGTACAGAAGACAGAGCACTCAGGAAAATAAAGAGATTAACCGAAGAGCCAGAAACGAATATGCACAGATGACAACGGAGGCTCAGCGGCAATACGAAAATGACATAGCATCGAAAGTCAAGACTGACCCGACGCTGTTGTACAGCCACATCAGGAGGAAAACAACAGTCAAGGACCAGGTAATCAGAGGAAGGGTGATGGGGAATTCACAAGAAACGACCGGGAGGTATGTCAGAAGCTCAACACGAGATTTAAAGAAGTATTTACAGTGGAAACCAGTTGGACTCCAGGAAATCAGAGCAGGGGGGTACACCAGCAAGTGCTGGATGAGGTAAATATAACCAAGGAGGAGGTGAAGAAGCTGCTATGCGAACTTGACACCTCAAAGGCGGTGGGACCAGACAACATCTCTCCGTGGGTCCTTAAAGAGGGAGCAGAGATATTGTGTGTACCATTAACAAAGATCTTCAACACATCATTTGAAACTGGGAAACTCCCCGAGGTATGGAAGATGGCAAATGTAGTCCCAATTTTTAAAAAGGGAGACAGACATGAGGCACTAAACTACAGACCTGTATCACTAACGTGTATAGTATGCAAGGTCATGGAGAAGATCATCAGGAGGAGAGTGGTGGAGCACCTGGAAAGAAACAAGTGTATAATTGACAACCAGCATGGTTTCAGGGAGGGAAAATCCTGTGTCACAAACCTACTAGAGTTTTATGACAAGGTGACAGAAATAAGACAAAAGAGAGAGGGGTGGATCGACTGCATTTTTTTGGACTGCAAGAAGGCCTTCGACACAGTTCCTCACAAGAGGTTACTGCAAAAGCTAGAGGATCAGGCACACATAACAGGAAAGGCACTGCAATGGATCAGAGAATACCTGACAGGGAGGCAACAACGAGTCATGGTACGTGAAGAGGTGTCAGAGTGGGCGCCTGTGACAAGCGGGGTTCCACAGGGGTCAGTCCTAGGACCTGTGCTGTTCTTGGTATATGTGAATGACATAACGGAAGGGGTAGACTCAGAAGTGTCCTTGTTTGCGGATGATGTGAAGTTAATGAGAAGAATCAAATCGGATGAGGATCAGGCAGGACTACAAA
>NC_091332.1:6288780-6296280 GCF_038502225.1 Cherax quadricarinatus
AATAAAACCTCCTTTACCCCCTCCCTCCAACCTTTCCTAGGCCGACTTCTACCACGCCATCCCTATACTACCGATTTATAGACTCTCGAAGTCATTCTATTTTGTTTCAGCCTCTCTAAATGTCCGAACCCCTCAACAACCCTTTCTCAGCCCTCTGGATAATAGTTTTGGCAGTCTCGCACTCCTCATAATTTTCAAACTACGTATTCTCTGCATTATATTCTCACCACACATTGCCCTCAGACATGACATCTCCACTGCCTCCATCCTTCTCCTAGTTGCAACATTCATCACCCATGCTTCACACCCATATAAGAGTGTTGGTATAACTATATTCATACATTTCCCTCTTTGCTTCCATAGACAAAGGTCTTTGTCTCCACAGACTCCTAAGTGCACCACTCACCCTCGTCGATTCTATGATTCACCTCATCTTTCATAGACCCATCTGCTGACACGTCCACTCATAAATATCTGAATACATTCACCTTCTCCATACTCTCTCCCTCCATCTTGATATCCAATCTTTTGTTACCTATTTTTTTTTTGTTACTCTTTCCTATATTCACTGTTAATTTTCTCCTTTTACATACCCTACCAAACTCATCCACCAACCATTGCAACTTCTCTTCAGAATATCCCAAAAGCAGAGTGTCATCAGCAAAGAGCAACTGTGACAACTCGCACTTTGTGTTCGATTGTTTATCTTTTAATCCCAAACCTCTTGCCAACACCCGAACATTCACTTCTCTTACAACCCCATCTATAAATATATTTAACAATATATATATATATATATATATATATATATATATATATATATATATATATATATATATATATATATATATATATATTATATATATATATATATATATATATATATATGCCGAATAGGCAGAACTTGCGATCTTGGCTTAAATAGCAACGTTCATCTTGCCATATAGGACAAGTGAAAATTTGTGTATGCAATAATTTCGCCAAAATCATTCTAAACCTAACGAGAAAAATATGTTTCACTGTGTTTGTTTAGTATTAAATTATTGTAAACAAATCTAAAATATATTTAGTTGGGTTAGGCTAAAATAAATTGTTCTTGTTATAAAAAGGTTAGGTAAGTTTTCTAAGATTCTTTTGGTGTAAAATTAAAATTTTTTACATTAACATTAATGAAAAAAATATATCTTTAAACGCATAAAAGAAAATTTCAGAAAGGACTTAATTTTAAATGAGTTCTTACTAATTGCCCAGTTTTACATATTCGGCACGACATATATATATATATATATATATATATATATATATATATATATATATATATATATATATATATATATATATATATATAGCCATCCAGAGGGGAAATGTTTGCTGCATACTTGGCTCGCGTCCAGCGTCGGAGGAGCTGGAGGAAATTCATGATCTTTGATACATTGTGCCATTGTATTCATGTTTATGTTTTTTTCTGTAAATGGATTCTGTTTATTAATAAATGTTCTATATATATATATATATATATATATATATATATATATATATATATATATATATATATATGTATGTATGTATGTATGTATGTATGTATGTATGTATGTATGTACATAAGGGGAAAACGTGTGTAGCTTTGTTCCCACAGTGTATCTGTCACACAGAATAAGGTAACAGTCCAATTCCCTGATGTTAATTATGTAGACAGGGCCTGAGGTACCTAGAATGTGATTCCTCGTCTTCAGTAGATCACCTCGCTAGGGATCCTCGGGTCTCTCTCGTCTACCTTTTCCAGGGACTTCCATGTAGTCTTGTGTACTCTTGCGTAATCCCATGTACTTCCATGTTTTTCCGTGTATTCCCATGTACTCTCGTGTACTCCTGTGTACCCAATTTTGTTAAATCAAAACAGGGAGTGTTGGGCCAACCTTGCAAGTAATCAGAGGGCGTGCGTAATAAGCAGGGTAACGCAGTTATCCTGGCCGGCCTTCACTATCCCAACACCGTGTATTAATCTTATTGATTCTCCTCTAATGGAAACAAGTAATTAGGTTAATATAGGATAATGAACAGTATTTATAGTGTAAATAATTACCTATTTGTGAGTACCTATTTGTAGCTCCAGCACCTGAGCTCTGGACCTATTGTATTGTTTATGTTGTGTTGTTCGAGGCTCAACTTGTATTTCCAGGATACTACACAAGAGGTTTTTGATGTGACCACTGAAACTGTGTTTGTGTGTGTGTGTGTGTACTCACCTATTTGTACTCACCTATTTGTGGTTGCAGGGGTCGAGTCTTAGCTCCTGGCCCCGCCTCTTCACCGGTTGCTACTGGGCCCTCTCTCTCCCCGCTCCATGAGCTTTACCAAACCTCGTCTTAAAACTGTGTATGGTTCCTGCCTCCACTACGTCATTTTCTAGGCTATTCCACTGCCTGACAACTCTATGACTGAAGAAATACTTCCTAATATCTCTCTGACTCATTTGTGTCTTCAACTTCCAATTGTGGCCTCTTGTTTCTGTGTCCCCTCCCTGGAACATCCTGTCTTTGTCCACCTTGTCTATTCCACGCAGAATTTTATATGTCATTATCATGTCTCCCCTGACCCTCCTGTCCTCCAGTGTCGTCAGGCCGATTTCCCTTAATCTTTCTTCATAGGACATTCCCCTTAGCTCTGGAACTAACCTTGTCGCAAACCTTTGTACTTTCTCTAGTTTCTTGACGTGCTTTATCAAGTGCGGGTTCCAAACAGGTGCTGCATACTCCAGTATGGGCCTGACATACACGGTGTACAGTGTCTTGAACGATTCCTTACTAAGGTATCGGAATGCTGTTCTCAGGTTTGCCAGGCGCCCATATGCTGCAGCAGTTATCTGATTGATGTGTGCTTCCGGAGACATGCTCGGTGTTATACTCACCCCAAGATCTTTCTCCTTGAGTGAGGTTTGCAGTCTTTGGCCACCTAGCCTATACTCTGTCTGTGGTCTTCTGTGCCCTTCCCCTATCTTCATGACTTTGCATTTGGCAGGATTAAATTCGAGAAGCCATTTGCTGGACCAGGTGTCCAGTCTGTCCAGGTCTCTTTGAAGTCCTGCCTGGTCATCATCTGCTTTAATTCTCCTCATTAACTTCACATCATCTGCAAACAGGGACACTTCTGAGTCTAACCCTTCCATCATGTCGTTCACATATACCAAAAATAGCACTGATCCTAGGACCGACCCCTGTGGGACCCCGCTCGTCACAGGTGCCCACTGTGATACATCATTACGTACCATGACTCGTTGTTGCCTCCCTGTCAGGTATTCTCTGATCCATTGCAGTGCCCTTCCTGTTATATGCGCCTGATGCTCTAGCTTCTGCACTAATCTCTTGTGAGGCACTGTGTCAAAGGCCTTCTTGCAGTCCAAGAAGATGCAATCAAGCCACCCCTCTCTCCCGTGTCTTACTTCTGTTATTTTATCATAAAACTCCAGAAGGTTTGTGACACAGGATTTGCCTTTCAGGAATCCGTGCTGGTTGGCATTTATACTCTTGTTCCGTTCCAGGTGCTTCACCACTCTCCTCCTGATAATCTTCTCCATAACTTTGCATACTATACACGTCAATGACACAGGTCTATAGTTTAGTGCCTCTTTTCTGTCTCCTTTTTTAAAAATGGGAACTACATTTGCCGTCTTCCATACCTCAGGTAGTTGCCCAGTTTCCAGGGATGTGTTGAAGATTGTGGTAAGTGGCACGCACAACATATCTGTGTGTGTGTGTGTGTGTGTGTGTGTGTGTGTGTGTGTGTGTGTGTGTGTGTGTAGTCGCCTATTTGTACTCTTCTATTTGTGGTTGCAGGGGTCGAGTTAAAGCTCTTAGCCTCGCTGCTTCGCGGGTCGTTACTAGATCCTTGCTAAAAGAGTTTTATTGTACCTCTTCTGTGCGTGCGTGCGTGTGTGTGTGTGTGTGTGTGTACTCACCTATTTGTACTCACCTATTTGTGGTTGCAGGGGTCGAGTCCTAGCTCCTGGCCCCGTGTGTGTGTGTGTGTGTGTGTGTGTGTGTGTGTGTGTGTGTGTGTGTGTGTGTGTGTGTGTGTGTGTGTGTGTGTGTGTGTGTGTGTGTGTGTGTTTGTGTGTATGCACCTGTTTCTGGCTGCGGGAGTCGAGCCTCTGCTCCTGATCCCGCCATACCCTTTCTTAAAGCCGTGTGTGAAGTCTGCCTTTGCTACTTCTTTATGCTTCCATACCACACTAAGACTGATAAAAATGTTATGACATCCCTGTGATTCATTAGTATATTTTAGCGTAGATCTGTACTCCATTATTTCTGTTCCCGTCTCTTAACTAATCTTTCTCTCTCCACTTTATGAAATCGGTTTGATATTTTGTACGTTGAGGTCATGTCTTCTTTGGGTCTTCGATTCTATAATATCTTCAGGTTCAGGTCTCTACCTTATAGAACATTCTTAGCTGCGGTACTAGTCTTGATGTCAACCAAGGCACCCCCTCAAGTTTCTGAACTCTATGGTGATCCTGACATGTCACAAATAGGGTCTTGACTGACATGTAGAGGCTCCTGATTATCATGTTAATCTGACCTGGGACACTAAGTTAGTTAATTGAAGTCTGACTCCACTGACATGCTCTTTTGTTTGAGATTTGTAGTTCCTGTGTCCCCTCACTCTTCACTTCCTGTCTTCTCATCCATTCCTCAATTTCCATAACTTTACATTTGCCTTATTCAAATTCAGGTATCCACTTGTCTGACATTACCTGACGAAGGTTGGGGAGCTTGTTGGTTGTGTTTACCTGGTCTCGTCAAGTTTGTTTACGTTTATTAATTTCCTACATGTTGAATGTCACTGCCTCTCTCTCTCTCTCTCTCTCTCTCTCTCTCTCTTTTTTTTTTTTTTTTTTTTTTTTTTACACATGGTTTGACAAGGTTAAGGATCCCTAGCTTTATTGACAAGCTATTTACAGGTTAAGGATTCCTAACTTTATTGACAAGCTAAGAGCTGTTACCTACATCAGCTCATTTGAAAGCATTTTTATTGTTATGAGACATACAAGTAGGGAACAGGATGAAGTTGGAGCCATCTGTGGGCCAGCATTTTCATTTGATCAACTGACGTTATCTCGTTGACATCATTATGCTGAACGAATGTGTTCCATACTCGAGTCATCCTGGGTATGTATGATCTCAGATGGAGTGATGTTCTGGAGAAGGGTACAGCCAGAGTGAAGTTGCTGCTTTCTGCCCGTCTTGTGGCATAAAAGCTTGTTTCGCGCTGTCCTCGAAGTGGATCCAAGTGTGGTATTTTGACAATATTGGCCTTGTACATAACAGTAAGGCCACCCACATCCCTCCTATGTTGAAGGCTCTGCTGAAATGACAGATCTATCCAGGATGGGTCCAGGCGAGAGATGAGACGTCTTGCTCTGTTCTCTACTCTGTCAAGCAGTCGCAGATGAGAGGGGGGACAGGCAAACCAAGAAAGTGGAGCATACTCAAGGTGTGAGCGTACTTGTGCCTCGTACAGGATCTTGCAACCCCTACTGTCAAGCAGATGCGAGATACGGCGAAGTGCTGTAAGCTTCCTGTAAGGCTGCCTTGTTTGCAAGATTTACAACATGGTTCTTCATGGTTAGTTTGGAGTCAAATTTCACCCCAAGGATATCAACTTCTTCTCCAGGTGCCAACATCGTCCCATTCATCCTTACTACTGCGCCAGCATTACCATCATGGTGCCTAGAGACGAACATCATTTGCATTTTTTCAGGTGCAAATGTTACTTGCCATCTATTTCCCCAAGCTGATATAGCTCTCAGCTGGTGATTGATGTAGCTTAGAGCAGCTGGCATTTCTTCTCTTGGATAAGTGAATGTCAGTGTACAGTCGTCTGCATATGCATGTGATTCTGGGATGAGATGAAGAAGGTCGTTGAAGTAGACATTCCATAACAGTGGACCCAGCACACTTCCTTGTGGAACGCTTGCCCCAATAGGATGCCTTGCTGATTCCGTTCCATTGAGGACTACACTTAGAGATCTACCATGAAGGTAATCACTGAGGAGACATAGCGTAGAGCCTGCAATTCCCAGTGCTTGAAGTTTTGCTAAGAGGCCCTGGTGCCACACCCGGTCGAAAGCGCCAGCAATGTCCAGTGCTACCACACAGCTGACTTTGGATTCATCCAGTGACTGGTGCCACTTAGTGGAGAGGTTTAACAACAGATCAGCAGCAGAGTGACCTTTCCTGAAGCCATATTGACGATCACAAAGTAGTGAGTGGTAGTCAAAAAAATCTGTCATTTGTCTTGAGATTATTGTCTCAAGGATCTTACCAGTGATTGACAGGAGTGACACTGGTCTGTAGTTGCTGATTTCTGCTCTGCTCTTCTTTTTGTGAACAGGGACTACATTTGCCTCTTTCCATGGAGAGGGCCATTTACACTGTACTAGGCAGTGCTGAAAGATGCGAGTTAGAGGTGCTGCTAGCTGGTCTGCACATCTTCTCAACAATCTTGGGCTCAACTTGTCTGGGCCCACAGCCTTTTCTTGGTCAAGTGATTTAAGAAGGAAATGCACCTCCTCCTGCCTTATTGTCACCACTGACAGTTTTGACACAGTTCTTGCAGCTAGCCAAGGAGGGTCCCTTGCTGGATCAGGAACTTGCATTTTGGTAGCAAAGTGTTCAGCAAAGAGGTCCGCCTTCTCTTGACTACTAGTAGAGGTGGTCCCATCCTGTCGATTTAGAGGTGGAATAAGTTCATCAGGCAGATAACCTTGTCTGTCCTTGACCAGGGACCACCAGGTTTTGGAGCCTACCCTACCTGATGCTAACTTTCTTTTAGTGTCCACCTCCCATTTAGTAATGGCCCACTTTTGAACATCACCCATATGCCTACAGGCTTGCATGTGCAAGTTCCTGTTATAGGTGGTAGGATGTCTCTTATACCTTCGCCATGCTTTGTACTTAGCAGTAGCAGCCTCTCTACAACGAAAGCCAAACCAAGGCTGATCTGTAGGCTTTGTCACATATTGCCGGTGAGGAATGTGTTCTTGTTGCAGATTAAGGATGTGTCCAGTGAAGGCTTTCACTTGGTTGTCAACATCCCCCTGGAGAAGAGCATTCCAGTCGGTGGTGGCGAGCTCAGAGCAAAGGGCTGGCCAATTACCTCTTTCCCATAGCCAGGTTGTGCGTGTGGACTCCTCACCTCGTTCTGTTGGGATCTTAAGTGTGGTAAAAACAGCCTTGTGGTCAGACGATCCAACGTAGCCGAGGGGTTGACAAGTGACTATGCCTTCTGCCAGATCACTCACTACTGGGTCAAGGGAGGAGCCAGAGATATGAGTAGGGAAATCAACAAAGTTTCTCATGTCAAACACTGCAAGAAGGTCATCAAAGTCCCTCTGTATAAGGTGCTGGTTGAGGTCACCAACAATTATAATATGTTGACAGTTGTGTTGTAGCAGAAGGGAGTCAATATTTTCCATTAGGAAGTTGATAGGGTCTGCATGTT
>NC_091332.1:6303780-6311280 GCF_038502225.1 Cherax quadricarinatus
ATAGGTGAAGAGATGGACGAGATTGTAAATTTTCAGAGAATAGGGGGGTACTCGAAGGGGAGAAACCGACCAATCAAGCTGATTCTCAGGACGGAAACAGTGCGGAACAGGATCCTCCAAGAGAAACCACGATTGAAATACTCGGAAGAGTACAAGAGGGTGTTCCTAGACAGAGACAGAACAAAATCAGAACGACAGCAGCTGAGGGAGAGGACAAAAAAGCGAAAGGAGCTAGGAAAAGAGACAAGGAGGGAACAAGCAGAGGTCAGTCAGAGCAGGACAGAACAGCAAGGGCAAGCACACACACAACTACTCTCAGAACCATACAACCTATCACACCATCCCAACACACACTACAATCCATACCCACAGCCTCCACCCAACACCGAGCTATAGAATCCCACAGTATGCCACCAGGTCTCCCACCCTCACAGGCCCCCCAAACCACAGTGTTGGAAAGGAAACTGAAGGTATGGTACACAAACGCTGATGGAATAACAAATAAGTGGGAGGAGTGGCACGAAAGAGTCAAAGAAGCATCACCGGACATCATAGCTCTCACAGAAACCAAGCTTACAGGTATGATAACAGATGCCATCTTTCCAACGGGATACCAAATCCTGAGGAAAGACAGAGGGAACAGGGGGGGTGGAGGAGTGGCGTTGCTGATCAAAAATCGCTGGAATTTTGATGAGCTGGAGAGAGGAGATAGCGGAGAAGAAAGTGATTACATAGTGGGAACACTTCACTCTGGAGGTCCCAAGGTGGTAATAGCAGTGATGTATAACCCACCACAGAACAGCAGGAGGCCAAGGCAAGAGTACGACGAGAGCAATAGAGCGATGGTTGACACACTGGCTAGAGTGGCCAGAAGAGCTCATGCATGCAGGGCAAAGCTCCTGATCATGGGTGACTTTAACCACAAGGAGATCGATTGGGAGAACTTGGACCCACATGGGGGCCAAGATACATGGAGGGCTAAGATGATGGAGGTGGTACTGGAGAACTTCATGTACCAACACGTAAGGGACACTACAAGAGAGAGAGGAGAGGATGAACCAGCAAGGCTGGACTTAGTATTCACCTTCAGTAGTGCAGATATCGAGGACATCACATATGAAAGGCCCCTTGGGGCCAGTGACCATGTGGTTTTAAGCTTCGAATACACAGTAGAGCTACAAGTGGAGGGAGAAGCAGGAAGGCCAGGACGAATGAAGCCAAACTACAAGAAAGGGGACTACACAGGAATGAGGAACTACCTGAACGGGGTTCAGTGGGACAGAGAACTGGCAGGGAAGCCAGTTAATGAGATGATGGAATATGTAGCAACAAAATGCAAGGAGGCTGAGGAGAGGTTTGTACCCAAGGGTAACAGGAGTAATGAAAAAGCCAGGATGAGCCCATGGTTTACCCAAAGGTGCAGGGAGGCAAAAACCAAGTGTGCTAGGGAATGGAAGAAATATAGAAGGCAAAGGACCCAGGAGAATAAGGAGAACAGTCGTAGAGCCAGAAACGAATATGCACAGATAAGAAGGGAGGTCCAAAGACAATATGAAAATGACATAGCAGCGAAAGCCAAATCTGACCCGAAACTGTTGTACAGCCACATCAGGAGGAAAACAACAGTCAAGGACCAGGTAATCAGGCTAAGGAAGGAAGGAGGAGAGACAACAGGAAATGACCGTGAAGTATGTGAAGAACTCAACAAGAGATTCAAAGAAGTGTTCACAGAGGAGACAGAAGGGACTCCAGAAAGACGGAGAGGTGGGGCACACCACCATGTGCTGGACACAGTGCACACAACCGAGGAAGAAGTGAAGAGGCTTCTGAGTGAGCTAGATACCTCAAAGGCAATGGGGCCAGATAACATCTCCCCATGGGTATTGAGAGAGGGAGCAGAGGCGCTATGTGTACCCCTAACAACAATATTCAATACATCTATCGAAACAGGGAGATTGCCTGAGGCATGGAAGACAGCAAATGTAGTCCCAATCTTTAAAAAAGGAGACAGACATGAAGCATTAAACTACAGACCAGTGTCACTGACATGTATAGTATGCAAAATCATGGAGAAGATTATCAGGAGAAGAGTGGTGGAACACCTAGAAAGGAATGATCTCATCAACAGCAGCCAGCATGGTTTCAGGGACGGGAAATCCTGTGTCACAAACCTACTGGAGTTCTATGACATGGTGACAGCAGTAAGACAAGAGAGAGAGGGGTGGGTGGATTGCATTTTCTTGGACTGCAAGAAGGCGTTTGACACAGTTCCACACAAGAGATTGGTGCAAAAACTGGAGGACCAAGCAGGGATAACAGGGAAGGCACTACAATGGATCAGGGAATACTTGTCAGGAAGACAGCAGCGAGTCATGGTACGTGGCGAGGTGTCACAGTGGGCACCTGTGACCAGCGGGGTCCCGCAGGGGTCAGTCCTAGGACCAGTGCTGTTTCTGGTATTTGTGAACGACATGACGGAAGGAATAGACTCTGAGGTGTCCCTGTTTGCAGATGACGTGAAGTTGATGAGAAGAATACACTCGATCGAAGACCAGGCAGAACTACAAAGGGATCTGGACAGGGTGCAGACCTGGTCCAGCAATTGGCTCCTGGAGTTCAATCCCACCAAGTGCAAAGTCATGAAGATTGGGGAAGGGCAAAGAAGGCCGCAGACGGAGTACAGTCTAGGGGGTCAGAGACTACAAACCTCACTCAAGGAAAAAGATCTTGGGGTGAGTATAACACCAGGCACATCTCCTGAAGCGCACATCAACCAAATAACTGCTGCAGCATATGGGCGCCTAGCAAACCTCAGAACAGCATTCCGACATCTTAATAAGGAATCGTTCAGGACCCTGTACACCGTATACGTTAGGCCCATATTGGAGTATGCGGCACCAGTTTGGAACCCACACCTAGCCAAGCACGTAAAGAAACTAGAGAAAGTGCAAAGGTTTGCAACAAGACTAGTCCCAGAGCTAAGAGGTATGTCCTACGAGGAGAGGTTAAGGGAAATCAACCTGACGACACTGGAGGACAGGAGAGATAGGGGGGACATGATAACGACATACAAAATACTGAGAGGAATTGACAAGGTGGACAAAGACAGGATGTTCCAGAGATTGGACACAGTAACAAGGGGACACAGTTGGAAGCTGAAGACACAGATGAATCACAGGGATGTTAGGAAGTATTTCTTCAGCCACAGAGTAGTCAGTAAGTGGAATAGTTTGGGAAGCGATGTAGTGGAGGCAGGATCCATACATAGCTTTAAGCAGAGGTATGATAAAGCTCACGGCTCAGGGAGAGTGACCTAGTAGCGATCAGTGAAGAGGCGGGGCCAGGAGCTCGGACTCGACCCCCGCAACCTCAACTAGGTGAGTACAACTAGGTGAGTACACGTGGCGAGGTGTCAGAGTGGGCACCTGTGACCAGCGGGGTCCCGCAGGGGTCAGTCCTAGGACCAGTGCTGTTTCTGGTATTTGTGAACGACATGACGGAAGGAATAGACTCTGAGGTGTCCCTGTTTGCAGATGACGTGAAGTTGATGAGAAGAATTCACTCGATCGAAGACCAGGCAGAACTACAAAGGGATCTGGACAGGGTGCAGACCTGGTCCAGCAATTGGCTCCTGGAGTTCAATCCCACCAAGTGCAAAGTCATGAAGATTGGGGAAGGGCAAAGAAGGCCGCAGACGGAGTACAGTCTAGGGGGTCAGAGACTACAAACCTCACTCAAGGAAAAAGATCTTGGGGTGAGTATAACACCAGGCACATCTCCTGAAGCGCACATCAACCAAATAACTGCTGAAGCGCACATCAACCAAATAACTGCTGCAGCATATGGGCGCCTAGCAAACCTCAGAACAGCATTCCGACATCTTAATAAGGAATCATTCAGGACCCTGTACACCGTGTACGTTAGGCCCATATTGGAGTATGCGGCACCAGTTTGGAACCTTGTGATTCATCTGTGTCTTCAGCTTCCAACTGTGTCCCCTTGTTACTGTGTCCAATCTCTGGAACATCCTTTCTTTGTCCACCTTGTCAATTCCTCTCAGTATTTTGTATGTCGTTATCATGTCCCTCCTATCTCTCCTGTCCTCCAGTGTCGTGAGGTTGATTTCCCTTAACCTCTCCTCATAGGACATACCTCTTAACTCTGGGACTAGTCTTGTTGCAAACCTTTGCACTTTCTCTAGTTTCTTTACATGCTTGGCTAGGTGTGGGTTCCAAACTGGTGCCGCATACTCTAATATGGGCCTAACGTACACGGTGTACAGGGTCCTGAACGATTCCTTATTAAGATGTCGGAATGCTGTTCTGAGGTTTGTTAGGCGCCCATATGCTGCGGCAGTTATTTGGTTGATGTGCGCTTCAGGAGATGTGCCTGGTGTTATACTCACCCCAAGATCTTTTTCCTTGAGTGATGTTTGTAGTCTCTGGCCCCCTATTCTGTACTCCGTCTGCGGTCTTCTTTGTCCTTCCCTAATCCTCATGACTTTGCACTTGGTGGGATTGAACTCCAGGAGCCACTTGCTGGACCAGGTCTGCAGCCTGTCCAGATCCCTTTGTAGTTCTGCCTGGTCTTCGATCGAATGAACTCTTCTCATCAACTTCACGTCATCTGCAAACAGGGACACCTCGGAGTGTGTGTGTTGTGTGCGTGTTGTGTGTGTGTGCGTGTGTGTGTGTGTGTGTGTGTGTGTGTGTGTGGTGTGTGTGTGTGTGTGTGTGTGTGTGTGTGTGTGTGTGTGTGTGTGTGTGTGTGTGTGTGTGTGTGTGTGTGTGTGTGTGTGTGTGTGTGTGTGTGTGTGTGTGTGTGTGTGTGTGTGTGTGTGTGTGTGTGTGTGGTGTGTGTGTGTGTGTGTGTGTGTGTGTGTGTGTGTGTGTGTGTGTGTGTGTGTGTGTGTGTGTGTGTTGTGTGTGTGTGTGTGCGTGTGTTGTGTGCGTGTTGTGTGTGCGTATGTGTGTGTGTGTGTGTGTGTGTGTTGTGTGTGTGTGTGTGTGTGTGTGTGTGTGTGTGTGTGTGTGTGTGTGTGTGTGTGTGTGTGTGTGTGTGTGTGTGTGTGTGTGTGTGTGTGTGTGTGTTGTGTGCGTGTTGTGTGTGTGCGTGTGTGTGTGTGTGTGTGTACTCACCTAGTTGAGGTTGTACTCACCTAGTTGAGGTTGCGGGGGTCGAGTCCGAGCTCCTGGCCCCGCCTCTTCACTGATCGCTACTAGGTCACTCTCCCTGAGCCGTGAGCTTTATCGTACCTCTGCTTAAAGCTATGTATGGATCCTGCCTCCACTACATCGCTTCCCAAACTATTCCACTTACTGACTACTCTGTGGCTGAAGAAATACTTCCTAACATCCCTGTGATTCATCTGTGTCTTTAGCTTCCAACTGTGTCCCCTTGTTACTGTGTCCAATCTCTGGAACATCCTGTTTTTGTCCACCTTGTCAATTCCTCTCAGTATTTTGTATGTCGTTATCATGTCCCCCCTATCTCTCCTGTCCTCCAGTGTCGTCAGGTTGATTTCCCTTAACCTCTCCTCGTAGGACATACCTCTTAGCTCTGGGACTAGTCTTGTTGCAAACCTTTGCACTTTCTCTAGTTTCTTTACGTGCTTGGCTAGGTGTGGGTTCCAAACTGGTGCCGCATACTCCAATATGGGCCTAACGTATACGGTGTACAGGGTCCTGAACGATTCCTTATTAAGATGTCGGAATGCTGTTCTGAGGTTTGCTAGGCGCCCATATGCTGCAGCAGTTATTTGGTTGATGTGCGCTTCAGGAGATGTGCCTGGTGTTATACTCACCCCAAGATCTTTTTCCTTGAGTGAGGTTTGTAGTCTCTGACCCCCTAGACTGTACTCCGTTTGCGGCCTTCTTTGCCCTTCCCCAATCTTCATGACTTTGCACTTGGTGGGATTGAACTCCAGGAGCCAATTGCTGGACCAGTTCTGCAGCCTGTCCAGATCCCTTTGTAGTTCTGCCTGGTCTTCGATCGAGTGTATTCTTCTCATCAACTTCACGTCATCTGCAAACAGGGACACCTCAGAGTCTATTCCTTCCGTCATGTCGTTCACAAATACCAGAAACAGCACTGGTCCTAGGACTGACCCCTGCGGGACCCCGCTGGTCACAGGTGCCCACTCTGACACCTCGCCACGTACCATGACTCGCTGCTGTCTTCCTGACAAGTATTCCCTGATCCATTGTAGTGCCTTCCCTGTTATCCCTGCTTGGTCCTCCAGTTTTTGCACCAATCTCTTGTGTGGAACTGTGTCAAACGCCTTCTTGCAGTCCAAGAAAATGCAATCCACCCACCCCTCTCTCTCTTGTCTTACTGCTGTCACCATGTCATAGAACTCCAGTAGGTTTGTGACACAGGATTTCCCGTCCCTGAAACCATGCTGGCTGCTGTTGATGAGATCATTCCTTTCTAGGTGTTCCACCACTCTTCTCCTGATAATCTTCTCCATGATTTTGCATACTATACATGTCAGTGACACTGGTCTGTAGTTTAATGCTTCATGTCTGTCTCCTTTTTTAAAGATTGGGACTACATTTGCTGTCTTCCATGCCTCAGGCAATCTCCCTGTTTCGATAGATGTATTGAATATTGTTGTTAGGGGTACACATAGCGCCTCTGCTCCCTCTCTCAATACCCATGGGGAGATGTTATCTGGCCCCATTGCCTTTGAGGTATCTAGCTCACTCAGAAGCCTCTTCACTTCTTCCTCGGTTGTGTGCACTGTGTCCAGCACTTGGTGGTGTGCCCCACCTCTCCGTCTTTCTGGAGTCCCTTCTGTCTCCTCTGTGAACACTTCTTTGAATCTCTTGTTGAGTTCTTCACATACTTCCCGGTCATTTCCTGTTGTCTCTCCTCCTTCCTTCCTTAGCCTGATTACCTGGTCCTTGACTGTTGTTTTCCTCCTGATGTGGCTGTACAACAGTTTCGGGTCAGATTTGGCTTTCGCTGCTATGTCATTTTCATATTGTCTTTGGGCCTCCCTTCTTATCTGTGCATATTCATTTCTGGCTCTACGACTGTTCTCCTTATTCTCCTGGGTCCTTTGCCTTCTATATTTCTTCCATTCCCTAGCACACTTGGTTTTTGCCTCCCTGCACCTTTGGGTAAACCATGGGCTCATCCTGGCTTTTTCATTACTCCTGTTACCCTTGGGTACAAACCTCTCCTCAGCCTCCTTGCATTTTATTGCTACATATTCCATCATCTCATTAACTGGTTTCCCTGCCAGTTCTCTGTCCCACTGAACCCCGTTCAGGTAGTTCCTCATTCCTGTGTAGTCCCCTTTCTTGTAGTTTGGCTTCATTCGTCCTGGCCTTCCTGCTTCTCCCTCCACTTGTAGCTCTACTTTGTATTCGAAGCTTACAACCACATGGTCACTGGCCCCAAGGGGTCTTTCATATGTGATGTCCTCGATATCTGCACTACTGAAGGTGAATACTAAGTCCAGCCTTGCTGGTTCATCCTCTCCTCTCTCTCTTG
>NC_091332.1:6316280-6371280 GCF_038502225.1 Cherax quadricarinatus
AGTGTGTATGCTGGGGTTTTATACCTCTCAGTGTGTATGCTGGGGTTGTATACCTCTCAGTATGTATGTGCTGGGGTTGTATACCTCTCAGTGTGTATGCTGGGGTTGTATACCTCTCAGTGTGTATGCTGGGGTTGTATACCTCTCAGTGTGTATGCTGGGGTTGTATACCTCTCAGTGTGTATGCTGGGGTTGTATACCTCTCAGTGTGTATGCTGGGGTTGTATACCTCTCAGTGTGTATGCTGGGGTTGTATACCTCTCAGTGTGTATGCTGGGGTTGTATACCTCTCAGTGTGTATGCTGGGGTTGTATACCTCTCAGTGTGTATGCTGGGGTTGTATACCTCTCAGTGTGTATGCTGGGGTTTTATACCTCTCAGTGTGTATGCTGGGGTTGTATACCTCTCAGTGTGTATGCTGGGGTTGTATACCTCTCAGTGTGTATGCTGGGGTTGTATACCTCTCAGTGTGTATGCTGGGGTTGTATACCTCTCAGTGTGTATGCTGGGGTTGTATACCTCTCAGTGTGTATGCTGGGGTTGTATACCTCTCAGTGTGTATGCTGGGGTTGTATACCTCTCAGTGTGTATGCTGGGGTTGTATACCTCTCAGTGTGTATGCTGGGGTTGTATACCTCTCAGTGTGTATGCTGGGGTTGTATACCTCTCAGTGTGTATGCTGGGGTTGTATACCTCTCAGTGTGTATGCTGGGGTTGTATACCTCTCAGTGTGTATGCTGGGGTTGTATACCTCTCAGTGTGTATGCTGGGGTTGTATACCTCTCAGTGTGTATGCTGGGGTTGTATACCTCTCAGTGTGTATGCTGGGGTTGTATACCTCTCAGTGTGTATGCTGGGGTTGTATACCTCTCAGTGTGTATGCTGGGGTTGTATACCTCTCAGTGTGTATGCTGGGGTTGTATACCTCTCAGTGTGTATGCTGGGGTTGTATACCTCTCAGTGTGTATGCTGTGGTTGTATACCTCTCAGTGTGTATGCTGGGGTTGTATACCTCTCAGTGTGTATACTGGGGTTTTATACCTCTCAGTGTGTATGCTGGGGTTGTATACCTCTCAGTGTGTATACTGGGGTTGTATACCTCTCAGTGTGTATGCTGGGGTTGTATACCTCTCAGTGTGTATGCTGGGGTTGTATACCTCTCAGTGTGTATGCTTTTATACCTCTCAGTGTGTATGCTGGGGTTGTATACCTCTCAGTGTGTATGCTAGGGTTGTATACCTCTCAGTGTGTATGCTGGGGTTGTATACCTCTCAGTGTGTATGCTGGGGTTGTATACCTCTCAGTGTGTATGCTGGGGTTGTATACCTCTCAGTGTGTATGCTGGGGTTGTATACCTCTCAGTGTGTATGCTGGGGTTGTATACCTCTCAGTGTGTATGCTGGTGTTGTATACCTCTCAGTGTGTATGCTGGGGTTGTATACCTCTCATTGTGTATACTGGGGTTGTATACCTCTTAGTGTGTATGCTGGTGTTGTATACCTCTCAGTGTGTATACATAATAGTTTACTTTGTATTGTTAAAGTATTCTTTATTGACGGTGTTCCAACCAATCTAGATATATTAGTGTAGCCTTCAAGGACGGTGCCTTGATGCCACTGAAAGGCTCTTGATCCAGGGAATATGAGTTACATTGTCCCTGTACTCACCTAGTTGTGGTTGCAGGGGTCGAAACTCAGCTCCTGGCCCCGCCTCTTCACTCAACGCTACTAGGTCCTCTCTCTCCCTGCTCCATGAGCTTTATCATACCTCGTCTTAAAGGTATGTATGGTTCCTGCCTCCACTATCTCACTTGCTAGACTATTCCACATCCTGACTACTCTATGACTGAAGAAATACTTCCTAACATCCCTTTGACGCATCTGAGTCTTCAACTTCGAAGTGTGACCCCTTGTTTCTGTGTCCCCTCTCTGGAACATCCTGTCTCTGTCCACCTTGTCTATTCCACGCATTATTTTGTATGTCGTTATCATGTTTCCCCTAACCCTCCTGTCCTCCAGTGTCGTCAGGCCGATTTCCCTTAACCTTTCTTCGTAGGACATTCCTCTTAGCTCTGGAACTAACCTTGTCGCAAACCTTTGCAATTTCTCTAATTTCTTGAGGTGCTTGATCAAGTGTGGGTTCCAAACAGGTGCTGCATACTCCAGTATGGGCCTGACGTACACGGTGTACAGTGTCTTGAACGATTCCTTACGAAGGTTTCGGAACGCTATTCTCAGGTTTCCAGGCGCCCATATTCTGCAGCAGTTGTCTGGGTGATGTGTGCTCGGTGTCATACTCACCCCAAGATCTTTCTCCTTGATTGAGGTTTGCAGTCTTTGGCCACTTAGCCTATACTCTGTCTGCGGTCTTCTTTGCCCTTCGCCGATCTTCGTTTACTTTGCATTTGGTGGGGTTAAATTCGAGAAACCAGTTGCTGGACCAGGTGTCCAGCCTGTCCAGGTCTCTTTGAAATCCTGCCTGATCCTCATCTGATTTAATTCTCCTCATTAACTGTACATCATCTGCGAAGAGGGACACCTCTGAGTCTATCCCTTCCATCATGTCATTCACATACACCAAAAATAGGACTGGTCCTAGTGTGTGTGTGTGTTTGTGTATGTTGGTGTGGGTGTTTTATTTTAAGTAAATCCTTTTAACTCCGGCTAAAATATGTACTTTGCAACAAAGTGATGCGCAGAACAGGATTGCTATGGTAATTCCTGCCTCGTAATGCGATTTGTTACGCATTATAAATAATTGCCGACGATAATTATTAGTGTGTGTGTGTATGTCTTTCTGGTTGTGTTCGTGAGTCTACTGCCGAGTCGAGTCACAGCTCCTGGACTCGGCTCGGCTCTTCACCATGAACCAGCTTTACAAATTCCTCGCCTCTTGAGCATCAAAACTGTATTTAATCTTGCTGAGTCTTCGCTCACACCATTTTACTGTTCTAACCTGCCCAAAGATAACAGAGAGAGTACCAACGTACTCTGGCTCCGCAACTCTCACCTAAATGGAACCTGGTGAGCGTGGCTTACCGGGATTATTGAATCTTCAACCTCGGGTAGCTATGAGAAGAGATTGGATAGATATTTGAGTAATAGAGGTTGGATATGTTAAGGATTTACCAAATATGGGTCGGTAGTTTTCCTCTGTTGTATGTTCTTATGTGAATATTAAAATGGTAAAAAATACAGACTGGTTGTTAGGTAAGACACATATGCGGCATGAGGGGACTTGAGCTAGAGTTCGTCATGGCCATGCTAGCGGGAGATTCGTCTGTAAAAACTTGCATTTGTGGTCACAGTGGTGCCTATGCTAACCTTCCTATGGTGTAGAAATATACCTAGTTGGATGAATCTTATTGTGGCTAGCTGGTCTAGTGGCTAACGCGACGGTCTGGAGTTTTGTGACTCTCTGATCGCTGGTAACCCCACCCGTTGTATGCTTTGTTTACATATGTAACAGTTAGGTAATTTTATTTCGAAACGTTTCGCCACACAGTAGGCTTTTTCAGTCGAGTACAGAAAAGTTGGTAGAAGCAGAAGAGATGTGAAGACGATGTAATCAGTCCATCACCCTTAAAGACATAGTTTTGAGGTGGTCAGTCCCTCAGCCTGGAGGAAAGTATTTATTCCATTGTCTGAAACATTGTTTCAGACTATGAAACAGAAGAGAGAGAAGCTTATGACGACGTTTCGGTCCGATTTGGACCATTTACAAGTCACACTTGTAAATGGTACAAGTGGGGCCGAAAGTCGTCATAAGCTTCTTTCTCCCATGTCTACAAGGAATTTCTACGTTATGATCATATCTCCTCGTAAGTGAAGAAGGATTAGAAGGGGAGGTGAGGGAGTAGATAGAGGGAGTACGTAATGGGGGTGGAGGGAGGCTAGGGAGTAGCTGGAGGGGTGTTAAAAGCAGGATCAGTAAAAAGGGATAATTTTCTAAATTGCACAGTTGAGTCAGCGGGTGAGCGTAATCCCGGGTAATTAAGCCGGGGTACCTCTGTATTATTATGTAATGTAAATACCACCAGTCCCACCAGCCGAGATGCTGGGTATTAACATCAACTCTTTTTGCACTCCTCTCACTGCTGAAGTTTACAAGGATTTTACTGTTATATTTACAAGTATTTTAGTATTCGATTTTACAAGCCTTTCCAGTGTTCAGTTTTACGAGTCTTTCAGTGTTCACTTTTCTTGAACTCAGACAAAACCAGGCGATAAAAGTTTAGTTTTTCAAGAATAAGAGAGTTGAAGGCATCATCCTCATTGTAATTCAATGAGATTTGTAACTTCCTCTTCAGGTTTAAATAAATGATCCGGTAAATGTCAAAAGAAACGAAGTTACGGTTTAACAAACCCTCTTAATCTGAAGAATTTAAACTAACTTGGCCTTCCTTACATCAGACTAGTTTTTACCTACCTCCCTTTCTCAGGTGCACCGTGGCCTGGTGGCTAAAGCTCTCGCTTCACACGGCGAGGTGTCTGGGCTCGATTCCCAGCGAGGGTAGAAACATTGAGTGTTTCTATACAGTGGTTGTCCAGGTTCATCTATCAGTGAAATAGGTACCTGGGTGTTAGTCGACTGGTGTGGGTCGCATCCTGGGACAAAACTGACCTAATTTGCCCGAAATGCTCTGCATAAGAAGGGGCTTTCTATATAGCAGTATATCATTGATGTCAGCTATGGTCTGTATACCTTGTACATGTACTTGTAGTAAATAAAGATATTATTATTATATCTCAATTAATGTAATAAATAGATGTAGCAGGCTACAGATTAGTCCTGTGCGTAGTCCTTCTCTGACCGTACTTAGTGTTTACATCGTAGTGGCAGCCTTGTCCAGCCCCACTGCCAGTAGGAACCCTCTTGTTCATATAATTTGCTTTGGTGGTTAGCCATATGTATATTCAAGTCTATTTATGTTAAATGTGCGGTCCAAGAAATGCATTATTGTATAACCTCTGTGATCCGAGAGAGAGAGAGAGGTATCCCGTACCTAAGTGCACTAGGAAGGAATAGTGCAGTGTGCGGAATAAGTTTCTAATGCAGTTGAGCATTAGCGTTGAAGATTTGAACCGAATGAGAAGGGTGAGTCACAAATTATCACATGGAAACTAATATCCCAATTTCTTCAGTAAAAAATGGAAAAATAGGCCAACACACAGCCCAAAACCAATTCAAACTTCTAAGAAACAGCCTTGAAGTCAACTTGAAGAGGCATTCTCTCGTTATCTCAGAGAGCAGTATTATTCAGTACAGCAGCACATCAAGTTTCAAGCCGTTCTGTAGATGCATTATCAGGTTATTAGCGATGAAGGGTTGAAACCAATTGAATGAGACATTCAGAAATTATCGCATGAAACCCAGTATTTCAAATTTCCGAATTTCATAAAAAAAGGCAAAGTGGGACTAACAAGGGTTAAAATAAATCTCTAAGATTGACTAGCGTTTGAGGTTAAAGTTTTCTTGAGGCTAAAAAACAAGTCGATGCTTTCTTTGAGGAAACACGTCAGCAGTAGAAGTTTAAATCCAACCAGAAAATGTGTACTCTAGTTAACACGCAGAATCCAACAAAATTGTTCACCTATGAAGCCTATCACGTAGAATTCAGCAAAAATTGTTCACCTATGAAGCCTAGTCTCGGCGAGGATACGGTCATTAGAACGATCTTATCTTGCCGACTTGTGTATCAAAACGTCATTTTCAGATTCAAATTAAAATTTTGTTTTCACGTGGTTCAAAAATAATGTAGTTTACATGTAAAGAAAGTGTCAGGCATAAAAGAGAGCCACTAGTATGCAATGCATTTCGGGCAACATATCCAGAGAAATGAAAGCAGTGGAGTAGAAGGCAGGGGAAGGTGGGTCATTAACTATCTAAAAGGAACTCACTTCGTGCCTAAGGACTATGAGCGAGCAACATTATCCCTCGAGTGCGTTCTTGCCTAAAAAAGGCGTCATCAGTATTGCTAGCGTGGTCAGTAATCATCCAGGACTACCATTGATGTCACCGCTCATCCAGTAAACTACCCCCGGAGGACCACTTGCTCCAGAAGGGAAGTAATTACCAAGAAGTGGTCACCCACGCTGCCCATGATCCTCTGAGGTCGTTACTAACAGATAATACAGTAATCATTCCCTCCTCCGTTTTCTTTGTGCTTTGTGGTCTAGCTTACTTTTATGATGGTAATTTTTTTTATTTAGGTTTGGTAGAGTAAATTATGTAGATTTTAACTTGTGATAACTCGGTAGTCAAGCAGTGTGATTTATTTCCACAGACGTTCTCGTGTCATTTACTTCCGGTGTTCAGTTTTTACATAGTCATGTATTGATGATATCCTATTCTCCACTCTTAGTGATATTAATAAAAGTGAATCAACACAAAAAATAATATATATCAGATCGAAAAACTAAATATGAATATTTTAAAAATGCAAGAAATCACCATCCTTCCTTCACGCAGCTTCATTTAGTACATATTATTTGGCCCTATTCTTGAAGTGTTATATATATATATATATATATATATATATATATATATATATATATATATATATATATATATATATATATATATATATAAAATAATGATAATCATAATTTTTAAAGGGGTGGCGGGGTAAGCCGGCTAAAGGCCTCGGCCAGATGACCAGAAGCTCCATCTGTGGGTCATCATATGACTAAGACCCGCCTCAGCAAACACTTCTCCTGTTTCCTGACAAACCTAACCTAACCTTCAATTTGTCTATACTAATATTTGCTGTGACGTGATCAGTTAACCCAGTGTGTAAGAGTGTTTGAGGCCTACCCACCTACTGGGAGTGCTACGTTTTAGGCGCTTATCTTTTCTAGTACAACGGTGCCTTTGGTTCCAAACATTTACAAAATTTACGAAAGATATTCTGGACACCTGTTAAATAGCTGAGTTTCAATGTTTTATTTGCCACTTCACGTCCGAAAAAATAGTAAATTATCAGCAGTTTTGATTAAAAGTATTTTAGCTACTAAATTAAGTATGTCATAATATGCTTACAGCTATTCTAAAATATCGAACTATGCAATAATAATTAAGTTGGTAGAATTACCGACAATATGTAAAGTAAAAGGACACAAGTGCAACTAATGTGACATTTATTGTGGCAACGTTTCGCTCTCCAAGCTTAATGGCTTGATAAAGCTCCTGGAGAGCGAAACGTTGCCACAATAAATGTCACATTAGTTGCACTTGTGTCCTTTTACTTTACAATAATAATTAAGATATTTCCAATTTATGTAACTGGTCCTTACCTTTATGCTTTCCATGACTCGGTTCCACCATGAATCTCACCATCTTCGCTTTCTTTATTTTCCAGTTTTTTAAAGGTTAGGTTAGGTAAGGTTCGTCAGGGAACAGGACAGTGTTTCTTGATGCTGGTCTTTAAGCTAGGTTAGGTAAGGTTCGCCAGGGAACAGGACAAGTGTTTCCTGACGCTAGTCTTCGGATTAGGTTAGGTAAGGTTCGCCAGGGAACAGGACAAGTGTTTCCTGACGCTAGTCTTCGGGTTAGGTTAGGTAAGGTTCGTCAGGAAACATTGCAAGTATTTCCTGACGCTGGTCGTAGATGATGACCCGCCGTTGGAGCTTATGGTCATCTGACCGAGGCCTTCCGCTAGCTTACCGATCCATCCCTTAAAAAATTATGGTCATAATCATAGGCATTTTGTCAGTTTTTTTTTTTAAACAGAGTACCATGAGGAACATTTGTAGCCTGATATTCCATAAGAGTTGTACATAGTAGGGTGCTGCGTGCTTGGCCAGGTAGGCTGTCTACCTGTGTATAAAGAAATTTTAATCTCACCACCGCTACCACCACAACCATCAACCACCATCACCACCACTACAACCATAACCACGCCAATCATCACCACCACCACCACCCCCACCACCACCCCCACCACCCCCACCACCACCCCCACCACCACCACCACCACCACCACCACCACCATCACCGTCCCATGCTAACCACCA
Organism: Cherax quadricarinatus; assembly: GCF_038502225.1. Classification (NCBI taxonomy): domain Eukaryota; kingdom Metazoa; phylum Arthropoda; class Malacostraca; order Decapoda; family Parastacidae; genus Cherax; species Cherax quadricarinatus. Next base: position 6,324,296 of record NC_091332.1, read on the forward strand.
CTGCATGAATACCTCGTTAAACCTCCTATAGAAACTAGCCCCTCCAATTATGCGTGAAAGGTCGTTCAGTAATTACCTTCCTTGGCTCCTGGGTGTGTACACACACACACGCACGCGCGCACACACACACACACACACACACACACACACACACACACACACACACACACACACACACACACACACACACACACACACACACACACACACACTGTACACCGTGTACGTTTCGACCATTTTGGAGTATGCAGCACCAGTATGGAACCCACACCTGGTCAAACACGTCAAGTAAGTGGAGAAGTTTGCACCGAGACTAGTCCCGGAGCTAAGGGGTATGTCTTATGAGGAGAGGTTAAGGGAACTGAGCCTGATGACACTAGAGGATAGGAGGGATAGGGGGGACATGATAAGGACGTATAAAATGCTGAGAGAAATTGACAAGGTGGAGTGGGCTTGAATCTTTCAGAGATGGAACACAACAACACCCGGACACAACTGGAAGTTGAAAAGCGAGATGAGTCATAGGGAAGTTAGGAACTATTTGTTTAGCCATAGAGTTGTCAGGAAGTGGAATAATCTGGAGAGTGAAGTAGTGGAGGCAGGATCCATACATAGCTTTAAAAAGAGGTATGATAAGGCGAAGAGGCGAGGCCTGGAGCTGTGAATCGACCCCAGCAACTACATATAGGTGAGTACACAAACAAAAATCGTATTTTTAGTTTTACGAATATTTTTCACCAGTTCCAAATTAATTTCTTTTGAACAATTATGGCATTTTAAAAAAGTCTGCATTGGCCCATTTGAAAAAAAATATATGTATATAAAACTGATAACTCAAAGATAGTAATATGAAAGAATTCATTCATTCATTTTCGTGTCAAATAAAATTTTCAGTAGACATACCACGTACAAAAAAATTCAGATGGCCTATGTTTTTTTTTTTCGTATTGAAGAAACGAGAAAATCTGCAGCAGCAGCTGCTGGTGTAGGCTGTGTGGAGGCCTTGTTATATTGATGTTAAAAGCTGTGACGATCCTCTCACAGCACCTGGTGTTGAGCAGCCGCCCCGCCCCGTGTTAAGAAGCTCCACCACTGTGTTATTTTGGTCCGTGGAGTGGACCTGCCTCCGCCCGCCCCTCCGCCCGCCCCTCCGCCCGCCCCTCCGCCCGCCCCTCCGCCCACCAGCCTGTAAATCGTAGTTTAAAAGTATTTCTGTTTTTTTGTGCATGTGAGTTTTGGGTCAGATGTTATTTTCTTTGTATATTTACCAATGTTTATTCACCCAGCTGTGGTTATGAGGGTTGTGTCCCAGCTCCTGGCCCCGCCTCTTATTCACCGAGCTGTGGTTATGAGGATTGTGTCCCAGCTCCTGGCCCCGCGTCTTATTCACCGAGCTGTGGTTATGAGGGTTGTGTCCCAGCTCCTGGCCCCGCCTCTTATTCACCGAGCTGTGGTTATGAGGATTGTGTCCCAGCTCCTGGCCCCGCGTCTTATTCACCGAGCTGTGGTTATGAGGATTGTGTCCCAGCTCCTGCCCCCGCGTCTTATTCACCGAGCTGTGGTTATGAGGATTGTGTCCCAGCTCCTGGCCCCGCGTCTTATTCACCGAGCTGTGGTTATGAGGGTTGTGTCCCAGCTCCTGGCCCCGCCTCTTATTCACCGAGCTGTGGTTATGAGGGTTGTGTCCCAGCTCCTGGCCCCGCCTCTTATTTACCGAGCTGTGGTTAAGACAGTTGTGTCCCAGCTCCTGGCCCCGCCTCTTAACAGCATACGACCGGTTTCACAACTTTCCTGCCTCGTGAACCTGGTTGTACCTATCCTTTCAGTTATGTATCGAATTTGCTTCACCCAATTTCTCGTCCAAGTTGTGGCACATCCTGGCCATCCTGAGGATGAACACGATACTTCCTGACATCCTCGTGACTCCTTTTCATCCTTAATGTCCACTGAATTCCAATAATCGCTCGTCAGGGCAATCCTGAAGGTGTAGCTTTCTCCTTCCTCTTTTTATTCCCCTCGTTAGTTTCGCATCGCCTACGAACAGTTATACGTCAGTCTTTCTCTGTGTCGTGTGTGTGTGTTGTTGTTGTTGTTTACCGTTTGTCAGAGGCACTTGTCGATAGACACTTGGCCTGTTTTGTTAGCTGTGTTTATATGTGTATGTCTGTGTATGGGAGAATGAACGAGAGAAGACTATTCAGTCAGCATCCAGGCTATCTGCACAGGACTACCGACTGTCTCGACGGAGGACTATCTGTTATTATTTAGAGGCCTGAGGCAAGGGGTAGAATAGAACAGGGCAAAAGCACATTGCAGATATATCTAATTATGCTCACTGTGTGTGTTTGTTTGTGTATGTGTGTGTGTGTGCTTGTGTGTATGTATGTGTTTGTGTGTATGTATGTATGTGTGTGTGTGTGTGTGTTTGTTTGTGTGAATGTATGTATGTGTGTGTACTCACCTAGTTGAGGTTGCGGGGATCGAGTCCGAGCTCCTGGTCCCGCCTCTTCACTGATCGCTACTAGGTCACTCTCCCTGAACCGTGAGCTTTATCATACCTCTGCTTAAAGCTATGTATGGATCCTGCCTCCACTACATCGCTTCCCAAACTATTCTACTTACTGACTACTCTGTGGCTGAAGAAATACTTCCTAACATCCCTGTGATTCATCTGTGTCTTCAACTTCCAGCTGTGTCCCCTTGTTACTGTGTCCAATCTCTGGAACATCCTGTCTTTGTCCACCTTGTCAATTCCTCTCAGTATTTTGTATGTCGCTATCATGTCCCCCCTATCTCTCCTGTCCTCCAGTGTCGTCAGGTTGATTTCCCGTAACCTCTCCTCGTAGGACATACCTCTTAGCTCTGGGACTAGTCTTGTTGCAAACCTTTGCACTTTCTCTAGTTTCTTTACGTGCTTGGCTAGGTGTGGGTTCTAAACTGGTACCGCATACTCCAATATGGGCCTAACGTACACGGTGTACAGGGTCCTGAACGATTCCTTATTAAGATGTCGGAATGCTGTTCTGAGGTTTGCTAGGCGCCCATATGCTGCAGCAGTTATTTGGTTGATGTGCGCTTCAGGAGATGTGCCTGGTGTTATACTCACCCCAAGATCTTTTTCCTTGAGTGAGGTTTGTAGTCTCTGGCCCCCTAGACTGTACTCCGTCTGCGGTCTTCTTTGCCCTTCCCCAATCTTCATGACTTTGCACTTGGTGGGATTGAACTCCAGGAGCCAATTGCTGGACCAGGTCTGCAGCCTGTCCAGATCCCTTTGTAGTTCTGCCTGGTCTTCGATCGAGTGAACTCTTCTCATCAACTTCACGTCATCTGCAAACAGGGACACCTCAGAGTCTATTCCTTCCGTCATGTCATTCACAAATACCAGAAACAGCACTGGTCCTAGGACTGACCCCTGTGGGACCCCGCTGGTCACAGGTGCCCACTCTGACACCTCGCCACGTACCATGACTCGCTGCTGTCTTCCTGACAAGTATTCCCTGATCCATTGTAGTGCCTTCCCTGTTATCCCTGCTTGGTCCTCCAGTTTTTGCACCAATCTCTTGCGTGGAACTGTGTCAAACGCCTTCTTGCAGTCCAAGAATATGCAATCCACCCACCCCTCTCTCTCTTGTCTTACTGCTGTCACCATGTCATAGAACTCCAGTAGGTTTGTGACACAGGATTTCCCGTCCCTGAAACCATGTTGGCTGCTGTTGATGAGATAATTCCTTTCTAGGTGTTCCACCACTGTTCTCCTGATAATCTTCTCCATGATTTTGCATACTATACATGTCAGTGACACTGGTCTGTAGTTTAATGCTTCATGTCTGTCTCCATTTTTAAAGATTGGGACTACATTTGCTGTCTTCCATGCCTCAGGCAATCTCCCTGTTTCGATAGATGTATTGAATATTGTTGTTAGGGGTACACATAGCGCCTCTGCTCCCTCTCTCAATACCCATGGGGAGATGTTATCTGGCCCCATTGCCTTTGAGGTATCTAGCTCACTCAGAAGCCTCTTCACTTCTTCCTCGGTTGTGTGCACTGTGTCCAGCACATGGTGGTGTGCCCCACCTCTCCGTCTTTCTGGAGTCCCTTCTGTCTCCTCTGTGAACACTTCATTGAATCTCTTGTTGAGTTCCTCACATACTTTACGGTAATTTCTTGTTGTCTCTCCTCCTTCCTTCCTTAGCCTGATTACCTGGTCCTTGACTGTTGTTTTCCTCCTGATGTGGCTGTACAACAGTTTCGGGTCAGTGTGTGTGTGTGTGTTTGTATATATATATATATATATATATATATATATATATATATATATATATATATATATATATATATATATATATATATATATATATATATATATATATATATATATATATATGTGTGTGTGTGTGTGTGTGTGTGTGTGTGTGTGTGTGTGTGTGTGTGTGTGTGTGTTCACCTGACGACCTTCTTGTCCTGAAACAAAAACTACTGCCAGTTACTGTTCTTCATGGTGTCCGTGTTTGTTATCAAACATCACCCCTGATTCTTCCCTTCCGTGGTCACCCATCCGTAATTTAGGTCACTTTTACCTGGTGATGGGTCATGGTGGGTCAGAATCAATAACTGGGAGGTGATGAGGATATCATATTAAGACCTCTGATGTTCCCCCTCCTGTATGATGGTTGGTTGAGACTCTTTGTTGTGTGTGTATGTACTCACTCACCTAGTTGTGGTGTCAGGGGTCGAATCACAGCTCCTGGCTCCGCCTCTTCACTGGCCGCTACTAGGTCACTCTTCTTGTTCCACGAGCTTTATCATACCTCTTCTTAAATCTATGTATGTATCCTGCCTCCATTACATCACTTCCCAGACTATTCCACTTCCTGACAACTCTGTGACAGAAGAAATACTAATTAACATCTCTTTGATTCATCTGAGTCTTCAACTTCCAACTGTGTCCCCTTGTTGCTGTGTCCCATCTCTGGAACATCCTGTCTCTGTCCACCTTGTCGATTCCTCTCAGTATATTTTGTGTGTGTGTGTGTGTGTGTGTGTGTGTGTGTGTGTGTGTGTGTGTGTGTGTGTGTGTGTGTGTGTGTGTGTGTGTGTGTGTGTGTGTGTGTGTGTTTGTGTGTTTGTGCGTGTGATCATTTATTAACAACAATCATTGCTACCAGGAACATTCTTGTCGAAGGTAATTCATTTAATGACTGAACATTTTCTGGTTTTCGTATTTGCAATTATCTATCGTTAATTGCATCTGTATTATTATTATTATTATTATTATTATTATTATTATTATTATTATTATTATTATTATTATTATTATTATTATTATTATTATTGTTATTATTATTATTATCATCATTATCATCATCATCATCATCATCATCATCATCATCATCATCATCATCATCATCATCATCATCATCATCATCACCATCATCATCATCGTGCCAAACTATGAATTTTTGAGACACTAAGCAAGTTATATACAGTCTAGCAACCTGACAGATAGATGTGGCCACAGACAGGTAACCTGCCGGACAGACAGACACAGAATACAGCAGTGAAGCAGTTCTGTACACGATAATATCAGCTTTCTGTACCTCACAGCCTCTTCTTGAACCAACTTTTCTCCATTTATGTTGCAGTTACAGGAAATTACAATCACAATTGATTACTCTTAAAAAAAAAAATATTGTTTTTTTGGATTTGTCGTTGTCGGTGAAAAGTCTTGTCTAATGGAAGGATGAATTCTTGACAGAGAAAGTTAGGCTACTTGTTTATACTCGTAGTATAAATGATTTCATTCCCCTTAACCACAAGCCAGCCTTGTTTCCTTTATGTGAGCTGAGGTGGTTTTAATGTACGTAATGAGGAAGAGTTTCTTGAAAGACCTGGCCTCCACGGGAACCCAAACCTCCCTTCTCCTTGAGATGTTGATCTCCCACAGGGAGGAGTGCCCCGTGCAGGGAGATTGTTTGGTTCATCCAGGGGGGGGGTTACTTGGTTCATTCAAGGGGGGTTGCTTGCTTCATTCAGGGATTCTTTGCTTCACTCTGGGAGATTGTTTGCTTCATTCAGGCAGGTTGTTTGCTTTATTCAGGCAGGTTGCTTGGTTCATTCAGAGAGGTTGTTTGGTTCATGCAGGGAGATTGTTTGGTTCATGAATGAGGTTGTATCAGCTTGTGTGACTGTCTCTCTCCGTCTTCCACCCTCAGAACGCCGTAACAAGACAGCTGTATGAGAGGATGTAAATTGCCATCAGTAATAAAAGTTTAGTTAATACATACTGGTAACGCTGCACTTTATCCAAGGTTACTTACAGAAGACTTTAGCCATACACGGGGTGTATATGATGTTATACAATACCCACAGGATAAGACATGTACAGCAGTTAGGTATCTTTATTCCGAAACGTTTCGCCTACTTAATAGGCTTCTTCAGTCGAATACAGACGAGGCAGAAGCAGTAGAGACGTGAAGACGAGGTAATCAGTCCATTACCCTGGAGGACGTAGTTTTGTGGTGGTCACTCCCTCCAGGGTGATGGACTGATTCTCTACTTCTGCTGCCTCTGTATTCGACTGAAGAAGCCTACTGAGTGGGCGAAACGTTTCCGAATAAAGATGCCTAACTGTTGCACATGTCTTACCAATATATAGGGTGTGTTACAACTTTCCGTCATTGAAATAATGGATGGATTTGGACGTGCTTTTAGTATGGTAGAGATTGCCTCTTTCCAAGATCATTTCAGTGTCATAGCTTTATTTTTTCATAAATTTTCGAAAGCGAGTCCAAACAGTCATTATTGCTGCTTATGAGGGATGGGGAACCATCCTCTCCCAAGTCTAGAACTACACTGCTTCACATCTCAACTCCTCACTTCCCATAGGAAGGAGTTAAGGCTCTCTGATTGGTTTTCTGAGGATGGCGATGAGATCTCCTATAGGTTAAAAGCGATATCAACAATTTGAAGTGTCCTGATTGGTCTCTGGACTCTCCCAGAAGAGCTGCCCCTAACGGGGCCTGGAATGCATATATAATTTGCACATGTATATATATATATATATATATATATATATATATATATATATATATATATATATATATATATATACATATATATATATATATATATATAATATATATATATATATATATATATATATATATATATATATATACATATATATATATATATATATATATATATATATATATATATATATATATATATATATATATATATATATATATATATATATATATATATATATATATAGGTAGTAGGTTGGTAGACAGCAACCACCCAGGGAAGTACTACCGTCCTGCCAGATAACTGTGAAACAGAAACCTGTAACTGTTTTGCATGATGGTAGGATTGCAGGTTTCTTTTTCTGTCTCATAAACACGCTAGATAACAGGGATATCTTGCTACTCCTACTTACACTTACACGGTGGCCCGGTGGCCTGGTGGCTAAAGCTCCCGCTTCACACACGGAGGGCCCGGGTTCGATTCCCGGTGGGTGGAAACATTTCGACACGTTTCCTTACACCTGTTGTCCTGTTCACCTAGCAGCAAATAGGTACCTGGGTGTTAGTCGACTGGTGTGGGTCGCATCCTGGGGGACAAGATTAAGGACCCCAATGGAAATAAGTTAGACAGTCCTCGATGACGCACTGACTTTCTTTGGTTATCCTGGGTGGCTAACCCTCCGGGGTTAAAAATCCGAACGAAATCTCTCTCTCACTTTGGTCACACTTCACAGACACGCACATGCATATATATATATATATACATACATCTAGGTTTTTCTCCTTTTTCTAAATAGCTCTTGTTCTTCTTTATTTCTTCTATTGTCCATGGGGAAGTGGAAAAGAATCTTTCCTCCGTAAGCCATGCGTGTCGTATGAGGCGACTAAAATGCCTGGAGCAATGGGCTAGTAACCCCTTCTCCTGTAGACATTTACTAAAAAAGAGAAGAAGAAAAACTTTATAAAACTGGGATGCTTGAATGTGCGTGGATGTAGTGCAGATGACAAGAAACAGATGACTGCTGATGTTATGAATGAAAAGAAGTTGGATGTCCTGGCCCTAAGCGAAACAAAGCTGAAGGGGGTAGGGGAGTTTCGGTGGGGGGAAATAAATGGGACTAAATCTGGAGTATCTGAGAAAGTTAGAGCAAAGGAAGGGGTAGCAGTAATGTTGAAGGATCAGTTATGGAAGGAGAAAAGAGAATATGAATGTGTAAATTCAAGAATTATGTGGATTAAAGTAAAGGTTGGATGTGAAAAGTGGGTCATAATAAGCGTGTATGTACATGGAGAAGAGAGGAATGTAGAGGAGAGAGAGAGATTTTGGGAGATGTTAAGTGAATGTATAGGAGCCTTTGAATCAAGTGAGAGAGTAATTGTGGTAGGGGACCTGAATGCTAAATTAGGAGAAACTTTTAGAGAGGGTGTGGTAGGTAAGTTTGGGGTTCCAGGTGTAAATGATAATGGGAGCCCTTTGATTGAACTTTGTATAGAAAGGGGTTTAGTTATAGGTAATACATATTTTAAGAAAAAGAGGATAAATAAGTATACAAGATATGATGTAGGGCGAAATGACAGTAGTTTGTTGGATTATGTATTGGTAGATAAAAGACTGTTGAGTAGACTTCAGGATGTACATGTTTATAGAGGGGCCACAGATATATCAGATCACTTTCTAGTTGTATCTACACTGAGAGTAAAAGGTAGATGGGGTACAAGGAGAATAGAAGCATCAGGGAAGAGAGAGGTGAAGGTTTATAAACTAAAAGAGGAGGCAGTTAGGGTAAGATATAAACAGCTATTGGAGGATAGATGGGCTAATGAGAGCATAGGCAATGGGGTCGAAGAGATATGGGGTAGGTTTAAAAATGTAGTGTTAGAGTGTTCAGCAGAAGTTTGTGGTTACAGGAAAGTGGGTGCGGGAGGGAAGAGGAGCGATTGGTGGAATGATGATGTAAAGAGAGCAGTAAGGGAGAAAAAGTTAGCATATGAGAAGCTTTTACAAAGTAGAAGTGATGCAAGGAGGGAAGAGTATATGGAGAAAAAGAGAGAGGTTAAGAGAGTGGTGAAGCAATGTGAAAAGAGAGCAAATGAGAGAGTGGGTGAGATGTTATCAACAAATTTTGTTGAAAATAAGAAAAAGTTTTGGAGTGAGATTAACAAGTTAAGGGAGCCTAGAGAACAAATGGATTTGTCAGTTAAAAATAGAAGAGGAGAGTTATTAAATGGAGAGTTAGAGGTATTGGGAAGATGGAGGGAATATTTTGAGGAATTGTTAAATGTTGATGAAGATAGGGAAGCTGTGATTTCGTGTATAGGGCAAGGAGGAATAACATCTTGTAGGAGTGAGGAAGAGCCAGTTGTGAGTGTGGGGGAAGTTCGTGAGGCAGTAGGTAAAATGAAAGGGGGTAAGGCAGCCGGGATTGATGGGATAAAGATAGAAATGTTAAAAGCAGGTGGGGATATAGTTTTGGAGTGGTTGGTGCAATTATTTAATAAATGTATGGAAGAGGGTAAGGTACCTAGGGATTGGCAGAGAGCATGCATAGTTCCTTTGTATAAAGGCAAAGGGGACAAAAGAGAGTGCAAAAATTATAGGGGGATAAGTCTGTTGAGTATACCTGGTAAAGTGTATGGTAGAGTTATTATTGAAAGAATTAAGAGTAAGACGGAGAATAGGATAGCAGATGAACAAGGAGGCTTTAGGAAAGGTAGGGGGTGTGTGGACCAGGTGTTTACAGTGAACCATATAAGTGAACAGCATTTAGATAAGGCTAAAGAGGTCTTTGTGGCATTTATGGATTTGGAAAAGGCGTATGACAGGGTGGATAGGGGGGCAATGTGGCAGATTTTGCAGGTGTATGGTGTAGGAGGTAGGTTACTGAAAGCAGTGAAGAGTTTTTACGAGGATAGTGAGGCTCAAGTTAGAGTATGTAGGAAAGAGGGAAATTATTTCCCAGTAAAAGTAGGCTTTAGACAAGGATGTGTGATGTCACCGTGGTTGTTTAATATATTTATAGATGGGGTTGTAAGAGAAGTAAATGCGAGGGTCTTGGCAAAAGGCGTGGAGTTAAAAGATAAAAAAATCACACATAAAGTGGGAGTTATCACAGTTGCTCTTTGCTGATGACACTGTGCTCTTGGGAGATTCTGAAGAGAAGTTGCAGAGATTGGTGGATGAATTTGGTAGGATGTGCAAAAGAAGAAAATTAAAAGTGAATACAGGAAAGAGTAAGGTTATGAGGATAACAAAAAGATTAGGTGATGAAAGATTGGATATCAGATTGGAGGGAGAGAGTATGGAGGAGGTGAATGTATTCAGATATTTGGGAGTGGACGTGTCAGCGGATGGGTCTATGAAAGATGAGGTGAATCATAGAATTGATGAGGGGAAAAGGATGAGTGGTGCACTTAGGAGTCTGTAGAGACAAAGAACTTTGTCCTTGGAGGCAAAGAGGGGAATGTATGAGAATATAGTTTTACCAACGCTCTTATATGGGTGTGAAGCATGGGTGATGAATGTTGCAGCGAGGAGAAGGCTGGAGGCAGTGGAGATGTCATGTCTGAGGGCAATGTGTGGTGTGAATATAATGCAGAGAATTCGTAGTTTGGAAATTAGGAGGAGGTGCGGGATTACCAAAACTGTTGTCCAGAGGGCTGAGGAAGGGTTGTTGAGGTGGTTCGGACATGTAGAGAGAATGGAGCGAAGCAGAGTGACTTCAAGAGTGTATCAGTCTGTAGTGGAAGGAAGGCGGGGTAGGGGCCGGCCTAGGAAAGGTTGGAGGGAGGGAGTAAAGGAGGTTTTGTGTGCGAGGGGCTTGGACTTCCAGCAGTCATGCGTGAGCGTGTTTGATAGGAGTGAATGGAGACACATGGTTTTTAATACTTGACGTGCTGTTGGAGTGTGAGCAAAGTAACATTTATGAAGGGGTTCAGGGAAACCGGCAGGCCGGACTTGAGTCCTGGAGATGGGAAGTACAGTGCCTGCACTCTGAAGGAGGGGTGTTAATGTTGCAGTTTAAACTGTAGTGTAAAGCACCCTTCTGGCAAGACAGTGATGGAGTGAATGATGGTGAAAGTTTTTCTTTTTCGGGCCACCCTGCCTTGATGGGAATCGGCCAGTGTGATAATATATATATATATATATATATATATATATATATATATATATATATATATATATATATATATATATATATATATATATATATATATATATATATATATATATATATATATATATATATATATATATATATATATATATATATATTATTGGTTAAACTAGTAAATCGCTACTAATAAGTGTTAAATAGCGGGATTATGTCTTATCCAGTTTGCATCAGCTAGATTATACACAGAGAGTGTTAAAAAAACAGGAATATTTTGTGGCGAGTATATAAGCCCATCTCCCACTGTTGTAGCTGGCGTTTAGTACTTATTTCTGTTGTTATTATTATTATTATTATTATTATTATTATTATTATTATTATTATATCATTGTTATTATATTCTTAGCTTGAGTGGTAGCAGCCTCAGGTGTTACAGATCACAGGTGAAACGTTGGTCGTGTTTACTTAAGACACCTGCTGTTCATGTTCACCTAGCATTAAATAGGTACCTGGGTGTTAGCCGACTGGTGTGGGTCGCATCCTGGGGAACTTACACAGATGACAACAAGGAAATGAGTGAAATATTGAAATCCCAGTACGACTCTGTGTTTAGTGAACCACTAATCGGTCTAAGGATCGACGACCCAAATTATTTCTTCATGAATGAGCCTCAAAACTCCATAAATGTATGCCAGATTTCCGACATTACCCTAACTCCGATAGATTTCGAGAAAACCATTGACAACATGCCCATGCACTCAGCCCCGGGCCCAGACTCGTGGAACTCTGTTTTCATTAAGAACTGCAAGAAACCCCTCTCGCGTGCCCTAAGTACACTATGTAGGAGGAGCTTGGACATGGGTGAAATTCCACAGTCACTTAAAACAACTGATATAGCCCCACTCCATAAAGATGGCAGCAAAGCATTAGCTAAAAACTGTAGACCAATAGCTCTGACGTCCCACATCATAAAAGTCTTTGAAAGAGTGCTAAGAAGCAGGATTGCAAATCACCTGGATTCCCAAAATCTGCACAATCCAGGGCAACATGGGTTCAGGGCAGGTCGCTCCTGCCTCTCACAACTACTAGATCACTATGACATGGCCTTGGATGCACTGGAAGAAAATCAGAATGCAGATGTAATATACACAGACTTTGCAAAAGCATTTGATAAATGCGGTCATGGCGTAATAGCCCATAAAATACGTGCTAAAGGAATAACTGGGAAAGTGGGGAGATGATCTTCAACTTCCTAACAAATCGAACACAAAGAGTAGTGGTCAACAGAGTTAAATCGGAGGCTGCCATAGTGAAGAGCTCTGTTCCACAAGGCACAGTACTCGCCCCCATCTTATTCCTTATCCTCATATCAGACATAGACAGAGATATACATCACAGCACCGTATCATCCTTTGCGGATGATACTAGGATCTGCATGAGGCTGTCATCTGCTGAGGAGGCGGTTAACCTCCAAGAAGATATAAACAAAGTTTTCCAGTGGGCAACGGTAAACAATATGATGTTCAATGAGGACAAATTCCAACTACTCCGTTATGGAAAACTGGAGGAGATAATAACTAGAACAGAGTATACTACAGACTCTGGCCATACAATAGAGCGGAAAAATAATGTAAGGGACCTGGGAGTAGTAATGTCTGAGGATCTCACTTTCAAGGATCACAACAGTGCCACGATCGCACGTGCAAAGAAAATGATAGGATGGATAATGAGAACGTTCAAAACGAGAGATGCCAAGCCAATGATGATCCTTTTCAAATCACTTGTTCTCTCTAGGCTGGAATACTGCTGTACATTAACATCTCCATTCAAAGCAGGTGAAATCGCAGATCTAAGTTCTGTCAAGTACCTAAACTACTGGGAACGCTTGGAAGCACTTGACTTGTACTCGTTGGAACGCAGGAGGGAGAGATATATCATAATCTACGCTTGGAAAATCTTGGAAGGAATGGTCCCAAATCTGCACACAGAAATCACTCCCTACGAAAGTAAAAGACTGGGCAGGCGATGCAAAATGCCCCCAATGAAAAGTAGGGGCACCATTGGTACACTAAGGGAAAACACCATAAGTGTCCGGGGCCCAAAACTGTTCAACAGCCTCCCATCAAGCATTAGGGGAATTGCCAATAAACCTCTGGCTGCCTTCAAGAATGAGCTGGACAGATACCTAAAGTCAGTGCCGGATCAGCCGGGCTGTGGCTCGTACGTTGGACTGCGTGCGGCCAGCAGTAACAGCCTAGTTGATCAGGCCCTGATCCATCGGGAGGCCTGGTCATGGACCGGGCCGCGGGGGCGTTGATCCCCGGAATAACCTCCAGGTAAGTTGCGCGAAATGCTCCGCATAATCAAGGATTTTCTATATAGTATGTTATTGATGCCAGCAATGGTCTGTATAAGTTATATCATGTACTTGTACAAATTATTGTTAATATTATTATTATTATTATTATTATTATTATTATTATTATTATTATTAATAGTAGAAAGTGCTAAATCCGTAGAGGATCACGCAACACCTGAGGGCCAATCAGATCTCATACATGGAAAGGGCTCGTAGTACCAATTCGTTGGATCAAGAGCCCTTCATCAGCATCAAGGGGACCCACCCCTTAAAGGGAGCACTATTCTATAGTCCTCTCGTTCACCTGTCAATACTAAATGATTTTTTTTACATATAACCTCCAACCCTCTCCTGTCCCTGGCGAGAGAGTTAGGCAGAACAAGTGAGTTTGCAACCACAATCTGGTTAAAAGTTTATATATATATATATATATATATATATATATATATATATATATATATATATATATATATATATATATATATATATATATATATATATATATATATATATATATATGCAATAAGATCACAGTAAACAGGTGATTTCAGAATATGCAAAACAACCACTCTGAAAGAATAGAGAAATTCCAAGCGCGTTTTCGTGACTACTCACATTATCATAGTTCCTTGATAATGTGAGTAGTCACGAAAGCGCTTGGAATTTCTCTATTCTTTCAGAGTGGTTGTTTTGCATATATATATATATATATATATATATATATATATATATATATATATATATATATATATATATATATATATATATATATATATATATATATATATATATATATATATATATATATATATATGTGTGTGTGTGTGTGTGTGTGTGTGTGTGTGTGTGTGTGTGTGTGTGTGTGTGTGTACTCACCTATTTGTACTCACCTATTTGTGGTTGCAGGGGTCGAGTCTTAGCTCCTGGCCCCGCCTCTTCACCGGTTGCTACTGGGCCCTCTCTCTCCCCGCTCCATGAGCTTTATCAAACCTCGTCTTAAAACTGTGTATGGTTCCTGCCTCCACTACGTCATTTTCTAGGCTATTTCACTGCCTTACATCTCTATGACTGAAGAAATACTTCCTAATATCTCTCTGACTCATTTGTGTCTTCAACTTCCAATTATGGCCTCTTGTTTCTGTGTCCCCTCCCTGGAACATGCTGTCTTTGTCCACCTTGTCTATTCCACGCAGTATTTTATATGTCGTTATCATGTCTCCCCTGACCCTCCTGTCCTCCAGTGTCGTCAGGGTGATTTCCCTTAATCTTTCTTCATAGGACATTCCCCTTAGCTCTGGAACTAACCTTGTCGCAAACCTTTGTACTTTCTCTAGTTTCTTGACGTGCTTTATCAAGTGCGGGTTCCCAACAGGTGCTGCATACTCCAGTATGGGCCTGACATACACGGTGTACAGTGTCTTGAACGATTCCTTACTAAGGTATCGGAATGCTGTTCTCAGGTTTGCCAGGCGCCCATATGCTGCAGCAGTTATCTGATTGATGTGTGCTTCCGGAGACATGCTCGGTGTTATACTCACCCCAAGATCTTTCTCCTTGAGTGAGGTTTGCAGTCTTTGGCCACCTAGCCTATACTCTATGGTCTTCTGTGCCCTTCCCCTATCTTCATGACTTTGCATTTGGCAGGATTAAATTCGAGAAGCCATTTGCTGGACCAGGTGTCCAGTCTGTCCAGGTCTCTTTGAAGTCCTGCCTGGTCCTCATCAGATTTAATTCTCCTCATTAACTTCACATCATCTGCAAACAGGGACACTTCTGAGTCTAACCCTTCCATCATGTCGTTCACATATACCAAAAATAGCACTGGTCCTAGGACCGACCCCTGTGGGACCCCGCTCGTCACGGGTGCCCACTGTGATACATCATTACGTATTTGATCTTCTTCCTGTGTCTGGGATCTCCTGTCTGTCTTCTCCATCCCCTCTCTTTCCTCCTTTCGCCTTTGTACCATCTCTCTCAGTTTCTGCCTTTCTTCTTGTGTTCTGTCGCGGTCGAGATACACCTTCCTGTATGCCAGCATGTCCCTTAATCGTGCTTTCTCCTGCAGGATCCTGGTCCGAGTCGCTTCTGCCTTGAAGGTCACTCTCACTGGCCGGGTTCTTTTTTTTACAAGCCCCCCTATTCTCCGAAAATTTTCCAGCTGGGTCATGTCGTCTTCTCCTATTGCTTTCATGATGCTTTCAATTGCTTTTTTTCCCCTTGTTTTCTTGCTTCATATGTTTCCCCTTCAACTTCCTGTAGCTCATACACAAAGACTGACCTCACCCTTTCATTCTCCCACTGCATATCCCTGTGTATCCCCTCATTTAATTTGGTTTCCTCCACTGCAGCTTTCATTTCACCAGTTTCACTGGCTAATGTACTTGGGCTCAGTGGCCTGTGTGTGTGTGCGTGTGTGTGTGTGTGTGTGTGTGTGTGTGTGTGTGTGTGTGTGTGTGTGTGTGTGTGTGTGTGTGTGTGTGTGTGTGTGTGTGTGTGTGTGTGTGCGTGTGTGTCATTCTAACTTACCACATCAACACTTTAGAACAACCATACAACCACAACCATGACTCTGAAGACTTTTACTGCGGAGCAATCTACTTTATTATTCCCCAGGTGAGCCATGAAGGTCACAATGTCTTGTAGAGTAAACATTCATCTGGCGTCAGGTCACAGTGTCTTATAAACACTCATCTTGCGTCAGGTCACAGTGTCTTATAAACACTCATCTTGCGTCAGGTCACAGCGTCTTATAAACACTCATCTTGCGTCAGGTCACAGTGTCTTATAAACACTCATCTTGCGTCAGGTCACAGTGTTTATAAACACTCATCTTGCGTCAGGTCACAGTGTCTTATAAACACTCATCTTGCGTCAGGTCACAGTGTCTTATAAACACTCATCTTGCGTCAGGTCACAGTGTCTTATAAACACTCATCTTGCGTCAGGTCACAGTGTCTTATAAACACTCATCTTGCGTCAGGTCACAGCGTCTTATAAACACTCATCTTGCGTCAGGTCACAGTGTCTTATAAACACTCATCTTGCGTCAGGTCGCAGTGTCTTATAAACACTCATCTTGCGTCAGGTCACAGTGTCTTATAAACACTCATCTTGCGTCAGGTCACAGTGTCTTATAAACAGTCATCTTGCGTCAGGTCACAGTGTCTTATAAACACTCATCTTGGGTCAGGTCACAGCGTCTTATAAACACTCATCTTGTGTCAGGTCACAGTGTCTTATAAACACTCATCTTGCGTCAGGTCACAGTGTCTTATAAACACTCATCTTGCGTCAGGTCACAGTGTCTTATAAACACTCATCTTGCGTCAGGTCACAGTGTCTTATAAACACTCATCTTGCGTCAGGTCACAGTGTCTTATAAACACTCATCTTGCGTCAGGTCACAGTGTCTTATAGAGTCGTGTAAACACTACCTTGGTGTCAGTGGTATCATTAGTAATATTGGGGAATGGTCATTTTGTTTAACATTTAAGTGATGAGTCAGAATGCTTTTAGTTACAGTCACCATGGATGTTCATTTAAATAAACTTCCCATGCTCACGTGAGTTATAGCATTGTTCTAAATTAGTTGTAGTTAATTACCCGCAAATTAAAAGTTCTTGTACGTTACTTCAGGTTTAAAAACACTGTTGAAGTTCTCTCTTTAAATGTAACATATAAATTAAACTCTTCTAATTGTAATATTAGATATATTGCAGCACTTTTCGAATGTTAAAAGCAGAATCTGTGAGATAAGAGGATTATGATTCAAAGTTACCTCATCATTCAATGTTCAGAATTCCTTCTAAAAATTACAACCAGCCAGAGGATTTTTCAGGCAGAGAATACTATTTATTTAAGAATTTTGAAGAGGCCTGGTGGCTAAAGCTCATTCCCGGCGGGGTGGAAATATTTCGACGTGTTTCCTTATACCTGTTGTCAAGTTTACCTAGCAGCACATAGGTACCTGGGTGTTAGTCGACTGGTGTGGGTCGCATCCTGGGAGACAAGATTGAGGACCCTAATGGAAATAAGTTAGTCCTCGGGTTATCCTGGGTGGATAACCAAACAGGGTTAAAAATGCGAAGAATATTATATATATATATATATATATATATATATATATATATATATATATATATATATATATATATATATATATATGTGTGTGTGTGTGTGTGTGTGTGTGTGTGTGTGTGAAAAAGAAGTGTAAAAAAAAAGTAAGGTTAAAATTGGTAAAAAGTGTTCTAGGAAGCAGGCTGGCGCTCACGCGTACGTAAAAAGTTTCCAGCGTGAAGTTTCGTGAGGTTCAGAGGTTGATGATAAAAGTACACAGTGCCTGAGGGTGAGATGAAAGGCCAGGCAGGATTTTAGCAAGGCGGTAATTAAGGCGCAGGACGCAAGCGCCGCGCACCGGGCTCGGAATAACGTAGTTACCCAAATATTGGAAGACATGTACCAACATTTTTTGTGAGTATATGGGACCTTGAGAGCAGTGTTGGGGGTACTGTACCACTTCTCAACTCCACTTATATGTATATGTATTATTATTATTATTATTATTATTATTATTATTATTATTATTATTATTATTATTATTATTATTATTATTATTATTATATGAATGTTATTACTATTAATAATAATAATAATAATAATAATAATAATAATAATAATATTATTATTATTATTATTATTATTATTATTATTATTATTTTATTATAAAACACGAAATCACACACCAACAGGCGTATATCCGCGTATATATTTGCTTTCAGAGTCTATATACACTTGTAAAATCTAAAAAAAATTCCATGCCGGCAAATCAAATAGAATAGAAGAATAAAAAAAATTAATCGATACACTAAGAAGTGTATTTCTCCCAGCGTATATATGCTAGGAGTTTAATCTGTGTTTAATGGATTAAAGTATTCTTGTCTGGTGATGAAAAGATTAAGATCTGCAGTGATGACACCTCGTGTAGCAGATAAGTTTTAACCCCATTAACCAACCCTTTCTCTCAGCGTATATATACTGTTACAGGCACATACACTGAGGTGTATTTCTCCTTAGTGTGTGTGTGTGTGTGTGTGTATGATGAGAGTTTGCTTCAGTCTGTATTTTAGAAATTAAAGTATTCTCGTCTGGTGATTGAAAAAAGTACGGAGCAGCGTAATGACCCCGAAGTGTAGTCGATAGGCTTTCAACCAAATTAACCAACCAACATAAACACGTTACATTTTTAACATAAACATGGCACATTTTTAATATAAACACGCTGCATTTTTAATATAAACACGCTGCATTTTTAACAGAGCGCCGTCAGTGCGTTTGTCATGACGAAATTACAACGTCTATTATTTTTTGTGTTTCGAATTGATAATGTAATTAGAATACGTAATTGTGATAGCGGGTCAGGTCTGAGTCAAATCCAGAATCTAAATTCTTCCAAATTCACATAACTCAAAAAAAAAATATATATATATTAGAACGTCAATTAAAGTTATTTTTTGTGAAGCAGCTTAGCTGAATGTATTTCTTGAATTTACTCAAACGTCTCCTCATCTTCCATCGTTAGTAAGTAAGTTTATTCAGGTATACACAAATACAGTTACATAGATTATCATACATTGCAACATATGTGTAAAGTACCTAGGATAACCCAAAAAAGTCAGAGTGACTTGACTCACGAAATCGTAATGATACGATTGCAACTAAACCAGAGTGACGTATTTCTCAGTATTGGACTGACGAAGCCACTGGCTGGCGAAACATTGGCAGTGTCTCATTCTTCAACTTGTCGGTTTTCTAAATCATGTACATCACAATCATTTACATCACGTACAAGTCTAAGAGTGAATATGAATGCCAGTCACATCACAATGGTTGTAACATTACGCAGGTACACTAGCCTTAGTGATGCACAGTACCGACAAGTGTATCTTTATCCTAAAGACGTTTCGACCACCAATGTGCTTGTAAGTAAATTAGATACAGGTTATGTGAAGGTTCTGAAGCTGGATACGGTTCAGTCTCCTAAGTGCGGGTTATCTGTGTATTGTCTCGTCTTTGTGTTGTTGAATCACACAGCTCTTGGATAGGTAATCATGTGGAGTGAAACACCAATTCCTTGCATCAAGAGCCATTCAGCAATATCAAGGTACCCGTCTTGAAAAAAAGCTCCTTGTAGTTAATGGGATTAATACATTTTGGATACAATAAAATGTATTGTAAACACAGTGGAAAATACGACCAGTCGCGTCAGATGAATCAGGGCGACATAAGGCTTTTGAAAAACGTATTTTTAGCTTCATTGTTGTGTTAAGTGGGAAAGGCACTCTGGTGATGGGAGTCATCTCCCTGTGTGGAAGATACGAGAGTTTTATCTTCTTGTGCGTGTAGGTCGCCCGGGGGTGAAACCAATCAACATTACCGCCAGTGCTGGTGGTACCTCACACCATGATAAGAACAGTGGGTGCTCAGGGCGAGGGACGGAGAGTCATTCTCACACTCGCTGCAGGAGGATGATGGTCGTCGTGGTCTAGTTGGTACGATTAGTTACTTTATTTAGGTACAGTTACACTAATTAACACACATCGTAACATATGCTTAATTCACAAACTGGCGAAATTATTTGCAAGCATTATCTCAGTCCAAAGCAGGATTCGAACCTTCATACTCCGTATTAAAGTACACAGGATTCGAACCTGCACGAATCCTACTGTGGACTGAGAGATAATGATAGTAACATATGTGTAAATTATCCAGGATAACCCAAAAAGTCAAAGTGACTTATTTTCGTTGGGGTCCTTGTAATATCTTATTATTTAAACCTTAAAAGTTAAAACACTTAAGGTAACTCAACTGGTGGTGGTTTAGGTGGTACGTTTAATGGGAAGAATAATATTTGAGGGTGAAGCTGAGTGTGGTAAGATAGGATTTTATTCGGATTTTTAACCCAGAGGGTTAGCCACCCAAGATAACCCAGTAAAGTCTGTGCGTCATGATGACTCTGGGGTTATGTCTAATGGTTATTTAGTCTTGTCTCCCAGGATGCGACCCACAACAGTCGACTAACACTCACGTACCTTCTATTACTGCTAGGTGAACAAAGGCAGCAGGTGTCTTAAGGAAAAACATGCCCAGGGTTACACCTGTGCCAGGAGGCAAGGAGTGTGATGCAGGTGGTGGATATGTAGCACGTTGTGGTGGTGGTGGTGACGGTGGTAGTGGCGATGACGGTGGTGGTGGTAGTGTTGGTAGTGCGGAAGGTCTCAGAGGGTCGCAGGAATGACGTAAAGACTGATAGCGGTCCTTTAGTGTAATTGGCAGGAGAGATAGAGATAGTTACATCATGACCCACTACGTATGTGGTCAAGGTCATCCTGGAGTTAACCTGTCCTCTCTCTCTCTCTTTTTTTTTTTTTTTTTTTTTTTTTTTTTTTTTTTTTTTTTTTTTTTTTTTTTACACAGGTTTTGACAAGGTTAAGGATCCCTAGCTTTATTGACAAGCTATTTACAGGTTAAGGATTCCTAACTTTATTGGCAAGCTAAGAGCTGTTACCTACATCAGCTCATTTGAAAGCATTTTTATTGTTATGAGACATACAAGTAGGGAACAGGATGAAGTTGGAGCCATCTGTGGGCCAGCATTTTCATTTGATCAACTGACTTTATCTCGTTGACATCATTATGCTGTACGAATGTGTTCCATACTCGAGTCATCCTGGGTATGTATGATCTCAGATGGAGTGATGTTCTGGAGAAGGGTACAGCCAGAGTGAAGTTGCTGCTTTCTGCCCGTCTTGTGGCATAAAAGCTTGTTTCACGCTGTCCTCGAAGTGGATCTAAGTGTGGTGCTTTGACAATATTGACCTTGTACATAACAGTAAGGCCACCCACATCCCTCCTATGTTGAAGGCTCTGCTGAAATGACAGATCTATCCAGGATGGGTCCAGGCGAGAGATGAGACGTCTTGCTCTGTTCTCTACTCTCTCTCTCTCTCTCTCTCTCTCTCTCTCTCTCTCTCTCTCTCTCTCTCTCTCTCTCTCTCTCTCTCTCCCACTCACACTTGGCATTATACACATTTAAAGAGGTAATATAATTATAATTTGTAAAAGATTGGAAGAATAGGTCAGAAATATTTTATTTTACATGTCACTATCAGGTAATGCATGAAAGTCATCCACGGAAACGGTAGAAATTATTTACATTAATCTCAGGCCAGAATTGGATTCAAATCGAAGGCGTCAAGGGGTGGCCCGGTAAGCCATTGGAAGGTCTCTGTCAGATGACCAAAATCTCCAGTGGTGGGTCATCTGACTAAGACCCGCCTCAGGAAACACTTGTCCTGTGTCCTGACAAACCTTACCTAACCTTAGACTACCCTTGCTTCCCATTCATCCATCATCCATTCATCCTCTTCCCTGAGGCGAAAGTCACAAAAAAGGGTCGAATAGTTCGATAAATAAATGCAGAAATGGAAAACGGGAACAACAGCGGTAAGAACGAAGAGAAAATGGGAAAAACAATAGCAAGTTCCGAGAGAAAACGGAAGGAGCAGCAGTTGAGATGTGTGAGAAAACGGGAAGACGAGCAGTAAGATCCACAATAAGAGTTCTCCCTGCCACAGAGGAGTGAAATTAATGTGGGATTACCCTGAAGGCCTGAAGCACACTCTCTTGTTGGCTGTGATAATGGAGGTGTGGGGAGTAAGATCCTGCCCGTGGGGGGGGGGGAGAGGTATTGAGGGGTGCACTGTGTTTGTTGGGGAATCTGCCGTGTTTGTTACGGGAGAACCACCGTTTATTCGGAAAGGGGGACGGAGGGAGAAATCGTAGTTTGTTTTAGGGGATACCTACCGTGTTTGTTTTAGAAGGATACATACCGTGTTTGTTTTAGGGGGGATACCTACCGTGTTTTTTAGGGGGATACCTACCGTGTTTGTTTTAGGGGGGATACCTACCGTGTTTGTTTTAGGGGGGATACCTACCGTGTTTGTTTTAGGATACCTATCATGTTTGCTTTAGAAGGATAGTTACCGTGTGTGTTTTTAAGGCTGCCTACCGTGTTTGTTTTAGGGCGATACCTACCGTGCTTGTTTTAGAATTCTTATCGTGTTTGTTTTAGGGGACTACATCTACCGTGTTTGTTTTATGGGGATATTTACCTTGTTTGTTTGAGGAAGAGCCAATATGTTTGTTGGAGGGGTAGAGGAGAGGGGAAGCGTGTATCAGCGTATTATATATCTCTCAGTGTATATACACCGAGAGATGCGCATCTCTCAGTGTATATGCACCAAAAGATACGTATCTCTCAGCGTATATGCACCAAAAGATGCGTATCTCTCAGCGTATATGCACCAAAAGATGCGTATCTCTCAGCGTATATGCACCAAAAGATGCGTATCTCTCAGCGTATATGCACCGCATGCCAGTGTCTTTCTTTTGTGTTTAACAGTATTGTATTACGTGTAAACTACATTTGGTAAACTGCAGAAAATAAATAAAAGTATATTGTATTGATGTAAGTGTACAGAGGAACTTGACTCAAGAAATCGTAATGACACGATTGCAAACAAACCATACCCCCCTGGCTAACGCGACGGGCTGGAGTTTTGAGACTATGACCGCGGGTTCAATCCCGGCCGGGGGTATGGTTTGTACAGAGGAAGTGTTGACACTAGAACACTCAGTAGACCTTAAACTGAACTACTGATTCTACGATGCCTGGTCATGGACCGGAACGCGGGGGCGTTGACCCCTGAAACTCCCTCCAGGTATACTCCAGGTATCCTTCCCCGTGCACCTCTCCACCTGTGGATTATAAATCAAGTAAGCATTGGAATTAAAACAAGTAAAATATTGGGATTTAAAAGCAAGCAAAAACATCAATATAGAAAGAAACTCGTAAAATTGCCACCAATCAGAAGAAATATAATTTTGAAGCATATTTAGACACCCTTCCACCTCCCTCCCCCCCCCCCAAAAAAAAAAAAAGAATAAACATTTTTAGATGAGAGAAGAGACAGAGGTTAAATACATCGATAAAAAGTTGAGAGAGAGAAAGAGAGAGAGAGAGGAATGCATCAAGCTAAAAGAATAACTCAGTGAAGGTGAACTAACAGTGTGCGGTCCAGAGACTACAACCATGGCTGCCGGGGATACAGAAATAATCTTGACTAAAGAGAGTAAAAAAGAGAGAAAGATGAAAAACTCTGGCAGTGGAGATATTGTTGAGAGGAAGACATGAACGAGAACACGA
The DNA here is from genome assembly GCF_038502225.1 of Cherax quadricarinatus. NCBI lineage: Eukaryota > Metazoa > Arthropoda > Malacostraca > Decapoda > Parastacidae > Cherax > Cherax quadricarinatus. The sequence goes on from NC_091332.1 coordinate 6,348,059, forward strand.
AGAGAACGCTGGTGAAGTTGCGATAGACAGGTTGCGAAGTGACGATAGACAGGTTGGCGGAACCTTACCTATTTATCTATCATCCTGGTACATAACATGAAAAAAAATATTTATTATTGATCTTGCCTGGCAGATGTTTTTGTAAGCTAAAATAAAAGAAGAGACAAGTAACCCCAATAAAGTCACTTCGACTTTATTTATGTTATTCATTAATATAGGTACAATATAAAGGCACATACATATTGTAAGTTAGATTTAGTGTTAATTTCAACAATGATGTTAACTCACGGGATGGCACTCAGTTAGGTGTGGCCCTTTAATTAAGCTGGCTGTCTTGATGCAGCGCCCGATGTATTTCGGACTGTGCGCGATCCGAGAAAGGTATCCCCCCCCCGCCCATCCATGTTGAGTAATTCCAGTTCACTGTGTGGTTGGAATAGTGCAGAGTGCGGCATGAGCTAATAATGTAGTTGAAGATTTGGAGAGAATCAGAAGAATTATTCACAAGTCATCACATGGAAAGTAATATCCAATAGCAACGTGAGCCTTGTGTTCAGGAAACCACACCGGTGGTGAAAAATTTGAAGCTGATTACATGCATCATTCTGCAGTTATGACACAGATTCCAAAGATTTCAAGTTCTGTTTTTTTAATATATTGCTACAAATTTGCAGCGATCTCGTCCCTCTTCAGTTATTTATTTCCTATGTTGTTGTCTGTAAAGTGTACCCTGATCCGGACCAGTTGTTGCATGCAAGAATACTGCATTAATATGTCACACAGTGTACTGTACGTACACCAAACTAATATTTGGTAGTCTACTTTCGTGTTGTTACTTCGAACACAAAAGATTATGTGGGGTTGAAAATGAGTGAACTGCTACAATTGGTAGGAAGCGGAGTCTTTTGTTTAAGATTATTGTATAGCCCTTGTGGTTTAGCGCTTCTTTTTGATTATAATAATAATAATTTTGTTTAAGCTTGTATTGCTAGAGTTAATTCATACCTTTATTGTAACACTCGTTTTGGTATAACTCTGCCAGTAAAGAGGCGGGGCCCAAGAGCTAAGACTCGACCCTAGCATCTACAAGTAAGTTTAAGTAAAGTTACGTGGATAATTACAGGGTAAGATAAGCAGCACCTTTCAGGGGTAACCTGCGTAATTATATCACGTAGTGTGTAAAATATGTAGAATAACGACACTTTCGTCAAATTTATGCATAACGTAAGCGGCGCAGCCTGACGCATCGCGACGTGCACTACGTCTTCCAGGGATTTTTTCGCTCAGCATACAAGGTCGCTCATTTCTCACTGAAATGCTCTGACATTTAGGTCATATTTTCCGGTCAGGGAATAGTGAATATGCCGTGACAGACTCACCATTAGTCTTAAGTACGTGCAGGTCTCCCCTGAGTGAACTCATTTGTAAAACCTCATTTCGCATTGACTTCCTGACCAAATGCATTCCTTGATGGCGCTTCAGAGCTCGGCTACCTGCCATTACACTCCACCAATGTCGACCTCACAATTGTGAAAGAAAAAAATAAAATCCCACCTTTCGAGAAACCGGTGTTTAACAAAATTTATTTTCTGCTAGTTTATCCGAACCTCGTTTTATATTTAATGCTGAGTGAGATGGTGTGACGAGAGTGAGGCGGAAGGCAGCAGCTGCTGACACTACCATGTTGCTGACTCTCTAATGTTACGTGAAAAATAAGGCAGCTGTGTTCCTGGCTGGTGATTATGACAGACTGCCACAAATTGTACACTCGGGCGACCCAGAGTCGCACTCCACCGTATTTATCTGCAGCTATTTTAGTGTAATATTCATAGCCATGCTGCCGGCTCTAGTCCTCGACTCCTGCACCACACGCTCGCTCTGACAACAATACATTTTAACAGTGCAGCGCCTACCAAAAATATCACCGTATTCTTTTTAGCTCAGTTACCAATGCAATTTAGACTGACCCCCACTTCTAATACTACTACGACTACCACTCCATTACTACTGCTGTTGCCACTACCATTACTATTGCCTTCCTTCACCCTTCCCTTCCCTTTCAATCTCTTGTGTTACTAAAACTACTCTTCCTACTTTCTGCTACTACTACTACTACTACTTAACTACTACTTCCACTACCTGCTTTACCACTACCACTACTTATATTTCTTCCTCTCTTGGTCCCGTCCCTGTCCCCATCACTCTTTTGTGTTAGTGTGACTTTGTAAATGGTCCAAGTCGGACCGTAACGTCGTCGTAAACTTCTCTCTCTCCTGTGTGCTGGTTATTTGTGCAATACAATTTAGTTGTTTTTAAAGCAAGAAATGCTAGACACTAAATTTCTTTTTATGGTATCTGATTCTGACATCTCGCCGATATTTAAATACCAGATGACGTTACCATAATAAGGCTGATGGGCTGAACACATCGACTCCAGGCTGGGGGACTTACTTCCTCAAACTCCTCGTCTTTCACCTTTCTCTGCATTGGACTGAAGAAGCCACTGGCTGGCGAAACGTTTCCAGAATGAAGATACCCAAGTGTTGCACATCTCATTTATCAACTTGTCGATTTTCTAAACCATTTATTCAATATATAACTCATAATTAGTAATGTAATTATAAGTTAATTTCAGTATCTATTTATTTTTATCTAAAAGTATATTATCTTTTTCATTATCTTCATATTTTTAATGTTCTTTTAGTGTTTTATCTTTTCTAAACACTCCGGCCGTCTCCCACTTAAATAAGATGACTTCCTAGAAGCATGTTGACATGACAGCTCAGATGATCCTCGTAACTGCAACATCCCCACAAATTCCTTCAGAGTGCTAGCACTGCACTCTCCACCTCCAGGACTCAAGTCTGGCTAACCTGTTTCCCCGTGAAATTAGTGGAAGGTTCAAACCTTCGTGAGTCGAGTAAGACCTTTACTCTAACACAGAATGATGGCAGTGGGTGTGTCAGTGTGTAGTGGTGGTGATGTTCAGGGGGGTGAGCAGTGGGTGTGTCAGTGTGTAGTGGTGGTGATGTTCAGGGGGGTGATCAGTGGGTGTGTCAATGTGTAGTGTTGGTGATGTTCAGGGGGGTGAGCAGTGGGTGTGTCAGTGTGTAGTGTTGGTGATGTTCAGGGGGGTGAGCAGTGGGTGTGTCAGTGTGTAGTGTTGATGATGTTCAGGGGGGTGAGCAGTGGGTGTGTCAGTGTGTAGTGTTGATGATGTTCCGGGGGTGAGCAGTGGGTGGGTCAGTGTGTAGTGTTGGTGATGTTCAGGTGGGTGATCAGTGGGTGTGTCAGTGTGTAGTGTTGATGATGTTCCGGGGGTGAGCAGTGGGTGGGTCAGTGTGTAGTGTTGGTGATGTTCAGGGGGGTGATCAGTGGGTGTGTCAATGTGTAGTGTTGGTGATGTTCAGGGGGGTGAGCAGTGGGTGTGTCAGTGTGTAGTGTTGATAATGTTCCGGGGGTGAGCAGTGGGTGTGTCAGTGTGTAGTGTTGATGATGTTCAGGGGGGTGAGCAGTGGGTGTGTCAGTGTGTAGTGTTGATGAGGTTCAGGGGGGTGAGCAGTGGGTGTGTCAGTGTGTAGTGGTGGTGATGTTCAGGGGGGTGAGCAGTGGGTGTGTCAGTGTGTAGTGTTGATGATGTTCAGGGGGGTGAGCAGTGGGTGTGTCAGTGTGTAGTGTTGGTGATGTTCAGGGGGGTGAGCAGTGGGTGGGTCAGTGTGTAGTGTTGATGCTGGTCAGGGGGGTGAGCAGTGGGTGTGTCAGTGTGTAGTGTTGGTGATGTTCAGGGGGGTGAGCAGTGGGTGTGTCAGTGTGTAGTGTTGATGATGTTCAGGGGGGGGAGCAGTGGGGGTGTCAGTGTGTAGTGTTGATGATGTTCAGGGGGGTGAGCAGTGAGTGTGTCAGTGTGTAGTGTTGGTGATGTTCAGGGGGGTGAGCAGTGGGTGTGTCAGTGTGTAGTGGTGGTGATGTTCAGGGGAGTGAGCAGTGGGTGGGTCAGTGTGTAGTGTTGGTGATGTTCAGGGGAGTGAGCAGTGGGTGTGTCAGTGTGTAGTGTTGGTGATGTTCAGGGGGGTGAGCAGTGGGTGTGTCAGTGTGTAGTGTTGGTGATGTTCAGGGGGGTGAGCAGTGGGTGTGTCAGTGTGTAGTGTTGGTGATGTTCAGGGGAGTGAGCAGTGGGTGGGTCAGTGTGTAGTGTTGGTGATGTTCAGGGGAGTGAGCAGTGGGTGGGTCAGTGTGTAGTGTTGGTGATGTTCAGGGGAGTGAGCAGTGGGTGTGTCAGTGTGTAGTGGTGGTGATGTTCAGGGGGGTGAGCAGTGGGTGGGTCAGTGTGTAGTGTTGGTGATGTTCAGGGGGGTGAGCAGTGGGTGTGTCAGTGTGTAGTGTTGATGATGTTCAGGGGGGTGAGCAGTGGGTGGGTCAGTGTGTAGTGTTGGTGATGTTCCGGGGAGTGAGCAGTGGGTGTGTCAGTGTGTAGTGTTGGTGATGTTCAGGGGGGTGAGCAGTGGGTGTGTCAGTGTGTAGTGGTGGTGATGTTCAGGGGAGTGAGCAGTGGGTGGGTCAGTGTGTAGTGTTGATGATGTTCAGGGGGGTGAGCAGTGGGTGTGTCAGTGTGTAGTGTTGGTGATGTTCCGGGGGTGAGCAGTGGGTGTGTCAGTGTGTAGTGTTGATGATGTTCCGGGGGTGAGCAGTGGGTGTGTCAGTGTGTAGTGTTGGTGATGTTCAGGGGGGTGAGCAGTGGGTGTGTCAGTGTGTAGTGTTGGTGATGTTCAGGGGGGTGAGCAGTGGGTGTGTCAGTGTGTAGTGTTGGTGATGTTCAGGGGAGTGAGCAGTGGGTGTGTCAGTGTGTAGTGTTGGTGATGTTCAGGGGGGTGAGCAGTGGGTGGGTCAGTGTGTAGTGTTGGTGATGTTCAGGGGAGTGAGCAGTGGGTGTGTCAGTGTGTAGTGTTGGTGATGTTCAGGGGAGTGAGCAGTGGGTGGGTCAGTGTGTAGTGTTGGTGATGTTCCGGGGGTGAGCAGTGGGTGTGTCAGTGTGTAGTGTTGGTGATGTTCAGGGGAGTGAGCAGTGGGTGTGTCAGTGTGTAGTGTTGGTGATGTTCAGGGGGGTGAGCAGTGGGTGGGTCAGTGTGTAGTGTTGGTGATGTTCAGGGGGGTGAGCAGTGGGTGTGTCAGTGTGTAGTGTTGGTGATGTTCAGGGGAGTGAGCAGTGGGTGTGTCAGTGTGTAGTGTTGGTGATGTTCAGGGGAGTGAGCAGTGGGTGGGTCAGTGTGTAGTGTTGGTGATGTTCAGGGGAGTGAGCAGTGGGTGTGTCAGTGTGTAGTGTTGGTGATGTTTAGGGGAGTGAGCAGTGGGTGTGTCAGTGTGTAGTGTTGGTGATGTTCCGGGGGTGAGCAGTGGGTGTGTCAGTGTGTAGTGTTGATGATGTTCCGGGGGTGAGCAGTGGGTGGGTCAGTGTGTAGTGTTGGTGATGTTCAGGGGGGTGAGCAGTGGGTGGGTCAGTGTGTAGTGTTGGTGATGTTCAGGGGAGTGAGCAGTGGGTGTGTCAGTGTGTAGTGTTGGTGATGTTCAGGGGGGTGAGCAGTGGGTGTGTCAGTGTGTAGTGGTGGTGATGTTCAGGGGAGTGAGCAGTGGGTGGGTCAGTGTGTAGTGTTGGTGATGTTCAGGGGCGTGAGCAGGGGGTGTGTCAGGGTGTAGTGTTGGTGATGTTCAGGGGGGTGAGCAGTGGGTGGGTCAGTGTGTAGTGTTGGTGATGTTCAGGGGAGTGAGCAGTGGGTGTGTCAGTGTGTAGTGTTGGTGATGTTCAGGGGAGTGAGCAGTGGGTGTGTCAGTGTGTAGTGTTGGTGATGTTCAGGGTGGGTGAGCAGTGGGTGTGTCAGTGTGTAGTGTTGGTGATGTTCAGGGGAGTGAGCAGTGGGTGTGTCAGTGTGTAGTGTTGGTGATGTTCAGGGGAGTGAGCAGTGGGTGTGTCAGTGTGTAGTGTTGGTGATGTTCAGGGGAGTGAGCAGTGGGTGTGTCAGTGTGTAGTGTTGGTGATGTTCAGGGGAGTGAGCAGTGGGTGTGTCAGTGTGTAGTGTTGGTGATGTTCAGGGGGGTGAGCAGTGGGTGTGTCAGTGTGTAGTGTTGGTGATGTTCAGGGGCGTGAGCAGTGGGTGTGTCAGTGTGTAGTGTTGGTGATGTTCAGGGGGGTGAGCAGTGGGTGTGTCAGTGTGTAGTGTTGGTGATGTTCAGGGGGGTGAGCAGTGGGTGTGTCAGTTTGTAGTGTTGGTGATGTTCAGGGGGGTGAGCAGTGGGTGTGTCAGTGTGTAGTGTTGGTGATGTTCAGGGGGGTGAGCAGTGGGTGTGTCAGTGTGTAGTGTTGGTGATGTTCAGGGGGGTGAGCAGTGGGTGGGTCAGTGTGTAGTGTTGGTGATGTTCAGGGGAGTGAGCAGTGGGTGTGTCAGTGTGTAGTGTTGGTGATGTTCCGGGGGTGAGCAGTGGGTGTGTCAGTGTGTAGTGGTGGTGATGTTCAGGGGGGTGAGCAGTGGGTGGGTCAGTGTGTAGTGTTGGTGATGTTCAGGGGGGTGAGCAGTGGGTGTGTCAGTGTGTAGTGGTGGTGATGTTCAGGGGAGTGAGCAGTGGGTGTGTCAGTGTGTAGTGTTGGTGATGTTCAGGGGGGTGAGCAGTGGGTGTGTCAGTGTGTAGTGTTGGTGATGTTCAGGGGGGTGAGCAGTGGGTGTGTCAGTGTGTAGTGTTGGTGATGTTCAGGGGGGTGAGCAGTGGGTGTGTCAGTGTGTAGTGTTGGTGATGTTCAGGGGGGTGAGCAGTGGGTGTGTCAGTGTGTAGTGGTGGTGATGTTCAGGGGAGTGAGCAGTGGGTGTGTCAGTGTGTAGTGTTGGTGATGTTCAGGGGGGTGAGCAGTGGGTGTGTCAGTGTGTAGTGTTGGTGATGTTCAGGGGGGTGAGCAGTGGGTGTGTCAGTGTGTAGTGGTGGTGATGTTCAGGGGAGTGAGCAGTGGGTGTGTCAGTGTGTAGTGTTAGTGATGTTCAGGGGGGTGAGCAGTGGGTGTGTCAGTGTGTAGTGTTGGTGATGTTCAGGGGGGTGAGCAGTGGGTGTGTCAGTGTGTAGTGTTGGTGATGTTCAGGGGGGTGAGCAGTGGGTGTGTCAGTGTGTAGTGTTGGTGATGTTCAGGGGGGTGAGCAGTGGGTGTGTCAGTGTGTAGTGGTGGTGATGTTCAGGGGAGTGAGCAGTGGGTGTGTCAGTGTGTAGTGTTGGTGATGTTCAGGGGGGTGAGCAGTGGGTGTGTCAGTGTGTAGTGTTGGTGATGTTCAGGGGAGTGAGCAGTGGGTGTGTCAGTGTGTAGTGTTGGTGATGTTCAGGGGGGTGAGCAGTGGGTGTGTCAGTGTGTAGTGTTGGTGATGTTCCGGGGGTGAGCAGTGGGTGTGTCAGTGTGTAGTGGTGGTGATGTTCAGGGGAGTGAGCAGTGGGTGTGTCAGTGTGTAGTGTTGGTGATGTTCAGGGTTGTGAGCAGTGGGTGGGTCAGTGTGTAGTGTTGGTGATGTTCAGGGGAGTGAGCAGTGGGTGTGTCAGTGTGTAGTGGTGGTGATGTTCAGGGGGGTGAGCAGTGGGTGTGTCAGTGTGTAGTGGTGGTGATGTTCAGGGGAGTGAGCAGTGGGTGTGTCAGTGTGTAGTGTTGATGATGTTCCGGGGGTGAGCAGTGGGTGTGTCAGTGTGTAGTGGTGGTGATGTTCAGGGGGGTGAGCAGTGGGTGGGTCAGTGTGTAGTGTTGGTGATGTTCAGGGGGGTGAGCAGTGGGTGTGTCAGTGTGTAGTGTTGGTGATGTTCAGGGGGGTGAGCAGTGGGTGTGTCAGTGTGTAGTGTTGGTGATGTTCAGGGGGGTGAGCAGTGGGTGGGTCAGTGTGTAGTGTTGGTGATGTTCAGGGGGGTGAGCAGTGGGTGTGTCAGTGTGTAGTGTTGGTGATGTTCAGGGGGGTGAGCAGTGGGTGGGTCAGTGTGTAGTGTTGGTGATGTTCAGGGGGGTGAGCAGTGGGTGTGTCAGTGTGTAGTGTTGGTGATGTTCAGGGGGGTGAGCAGTGGGTGGGTCAGTGTGTAGTGTTGGTGATGTTCAGGGGAGTGAGCAGTGGGTGTGTCAGTGTGTAGTGTTGGTGATGTTCAGGGGGGTGAGCAGTGGGTGTGTCAGTGTGTAGTGTTGGTGATGTTCAGGGGGGTGAGCAGTGGGTGTGTCAGTGTGTAGTGTTGGTGATGTTCCGGGGGTGAGCAGTGGGTGGGTCAGTGTGTAGTGTTGGTGATGTTCAGGGGAGTGAGCAGTGGGTGTGTCAGTGTGTAGTGTTGGTGATGTTCAGGGGGGTGAGCAGTGGGTGGGTCAGTGTGTAGTGTTGGTGATGTTCAGGGGAGTGAGCAGTGGGTGTGTCAGTGTGTAGTGTTGGTGATGTTCCGGGGGTGAGCAGTGGGTGTGTCAGTGTGTAGTGTTGGTGATGTTCAGGGGGGTGAGCAGTGGGTGTGTCAGTGTGTAGTGTTGGTGATGTTCCGGGGGTGAGCAGTGGGTGTGTCAGTGTGTAGTGTTGGTGATGTTCCGGGGGTGAGCAGTGGGTGTGTCAGTGTGTAGTGTTGGTGATGTTCAGGGGGGTGAGCAGTGGGTGTGTCAGTGTGTAGTGTTGGTGATGTTCAGGGGGGTGAGCAGTGGGTGTGTCAGTGTGTAGTGTTGGTGATGTTCCGGGGGTGAGCAGTGGGTGTGTCAGTGTGTAGTGTTGGTGATGTTCCGGGGGTGAGCAGTGGGTGTGTCAGTGTGTAGTGTTGGTGATGTTCAGGGGGGTGAGCAGTGGGTGTGTCAGTGTGTAGTGTTGGTGATGTTCCGGGGGTGAGCAGTGGGTGTGTCAGTGTGTAGTGTTGGTGATGTTCAGGGGGGTGAGCAGTGGGTGTGTCAGTGTGTAGTGTTGGTGATGTTCAGGGGGGTGAGCAGTGGGTGTGTCAGTGTGTAGTGTTGGTGATGTTCCGGGGGTGAGCAGTGGGTGTGTCAGTGTGTAGTGTTGGTGATGTTCAGGGGGGTGAGCAGTGGGTGTGTCAGTGTGTAGTGTTGGTGATGTTCAGGGGGGTGAGCAGTGGGTGGGTCAGTGTGTAGTGTTGGTGATGTTCAGGGGGGTGAGCAGTGGGTGGGTCAGTGTGTAGTGTTGGTGATGTTCAGGGGGGTGAGCAGTGGGTGTGTCAGTGTGTAGTGTTGGTGATTTTCAGGGGTGTGAGCAGTGGGTGTGTCAGTGTGTAGTGTTGGTGATGTTCAGGGGGGTGAGCAGTGCGTGTGTCAGTGTGTAGTGTTGGTGATGTTCCGGGGGTGAGCAGTGGGTGTGTCAGTGTGTAGTGTTGGTGATGTTCAGGGGGGTGAGCAGTGGTTGTGTCAGTGTGAAGTGTTGTTGATGTTCAGGGGGGTGAGCAGTGGGTGGGTCAGTGTGTAGTGTTGATGATGTTCAGGGGGGTGAGCAGTGGGTGTGTCAGTGTGTAGTGTTGGTGATGTTCAGGGGGGTGAGCAGTGGGTGGGTCAGTGTGTAGTGTTGATGATGTTCAGGGGGGTGAGCAGTGGGTGCGTCAGTGTGTAGTGTTGGTGATGTTCAGGGGGGTGAGCAGTGGGTGGGTCAGTGTGTAGTGTTGGTGATGTTCAGGGGGGTGAGCAGTGGGTGGGTCAGTGTGTAGTGTTGATGATGTTCAGGGGGGTGAGCAGTGGGTGTGTCAGTGTGTAGTGTTGGTGATGTTCAGGGGGGTGAGCAGTGGGTGTGTCAGTGTGTAGTGTTGGTGATGTTCAGGGGGGTGAGCAGTGGGTGTGTCAGTGTGTAGTGTTGGTGATGTTCAGGGGGGTGAGCAGTGGGTGGGTCAGTGTGTAGTGGTGGTGATGTTCAGGGGGGTGAGCAGTGGGTGGGTCAGTGTGTAGTGGTGGTGATGTTCAGGGGGGTGAGCAGTGGGTGGGTCAGTGTGTAGTGTTGGTGATGTTCAGGGGGGTGAGCAGTGGGTGTGTCAGTGTGTAGTGTTGGTGATGTTCAGGGGGGTGAGCAGTGGGTGGGTCAGTGTGTAGTGTTGGTGATGTTCAGGGGGGGTGAGCAATGGGTGTGTCAGTGTGTAGTGTTGGTGATGTTCAGGGGGGTGAGCAGTGGGTGTGTCAGTGTGTAGTGGTGGTGATGTTCAGGGGGGTGAGCAGTGGGTGTGTCAGTGTGTAGTGGTGGTGATGTTCCGGGGGTGAGCAGTGGGTGGGTCAGTGTGTAGTGTTGATGATGTTCCGGGGGTGAGCAGTGGGTGTGTCAGTGTGTAGTGTTGATGATGTTCCGGGGGTGAGCAGTGGGTGGGTCAGTGTGTAGTGTTGATGATGTTCCGGGGGTGAGCAGTGGGTGGGTCAGTGTGGAGTGTGGATGATGTTCCGGGGGTGAGCAGTGGGTGTGTCAGTGTGTAGTTTTGGTGATGTTCAGGGGGGTGAGCAGTGGGTGGGTCAGTGTGTAGTGTTGGTGATGTTCAGGGGGGTGAGCAGTGGGTGTGTCAGTGTGTAGTGTTGGTGATGTTCCGGGGGTGAGCAGTGGGTGTGTCAGTGTGTAGTGTTGATGATGTTCCGGGGGTGAGCAGTGGGTGTGTCAGTGTGTAGTGTTGATGATGTTCAGGGGGGTGAGCAGTGGGTGTGTCAGTGTGTAGTGTTGGTGATGTTCAGGGGGGTGAGCAGTGGGTGTGTCAGTGTGTAGTGTTGGTGATGTTCAGGGGGGTGAGCAGTGGGTGTGTCAGTGTGTAGTGGTGGTGATGTTCAGGGGGGTGAGCAGTGGGTGTGTCAGTGTGTAGTGTTGGTGATGTTCAGGGGGGTGAGCAGTGGGTGTGTCAGTGTGTAGTGGTGGTGATGTTCAGGGGGGTGAGCAGTGGGTGTGTCAGTGTGTAGTGTTGGTGATGTTCAGGGGGGTGAGCAGTGGGTGTGTCAGTGTGTAGTGTTGGTGATGTTCAGGGGGGTGAGCAGTGGGTGTGTCAGTGTGTAGTGGTGGTGATGTTCAGGGGGGTGAGCAGTGGGTGGGTCAGTGTGTAGTGTTGGTGATGTTCCGGGGGGTGAGCAGTGGGTGTGTCAGTGTGTAGTGTTGGTGATGTTCAGGGGGGTGAGCAGTGGGTGTGTCAGTGTGTAGTGGTGGTGATGTTCAGGGGGGTGAGCAGTGGGTGGGTCAGTGTGTAGTGTTGGTGATGTTCAGGGGGGTGAGCAGTGGGTGTGTCAGTGTGTAGTGGTGGTGATGTTCAGGGGGGTGAGCAGTGGGTGTGTCAGTGTGTAGTGTTGATGATGTTCAGGGGGGTGAGCAGTGGGTGTGTCAGTGTGTAGTGTTGGTGATGTTCAGGGGGGTGAGCAGTGGGTGTGTCAGTGTGTAGTGTTGATGATGTTCAGGGGGGTGAGCAGTGGGTGTGTCAGTGTGTAGTGTTGGTGATGTTCAGGGGGGTGAGCAGTGGGTGGGTCAGTGTGTAGTGTTGATGATGTTCCGGGGGTGAGCAGTGGGTGTGTCAGTGTGTAGTGTTGATGATGTTCAGGGGGGTGAGCAGTGGGTGGGTCAGTGTGTAGTGTTGATGATGTTCCGGGGGTGAGCAGTGGGTGGGTCAGTGTGTAGTGTTGATGATGTTCCGGGGGTGAGCAGTGGGTGTGTCAGTGTGTAGTGTTGGTGATGTTCCGGGGGTGAGCAGTGGGTGGGTCAGTGTGTAGTGTTGATGATGTTCCGGGGGTGAGCAGTGGGTGTGTCAGTGTGTAGTGTTGATGATGTTCCGGGGGTGAGCAGTGGGTGGGTCAGTGTGTAGTGTTGATGATGTTCCGGGGGTGAGCAGTGGGTGTGTCAGTGTGTAGTTTTGGTGATGTTCAGGGGGGTGAGCAGTGGGTGGGTCAGTGTGTAGTGTTGGTGATGTTCAGGGGGGTGAGCAGTGTGTGTGTCAGTGTGTAGTGTTGGTGATGTTCCGGGGGTGAGCAGTGGGTGTGTCAGTGTGTAGTGTTGATGATGTTCCGGGGGTGAGCAGTGGGTGTGTCAGTGTGTAGTGTTGATGATGTTCAGGGGGGTGAGCAGTGGGTGTGTCAGTGTGTAGTGTTGGTGATGTTCAGGGGGGTGAGCAGTGGGTGTGTCAGTGTGTAGTGTTGGTGATGTTCAGGGGGGTGAGCAGTGGGTGTGTCAGTGTGTAGTGGTGGTGATGTTCAGGGGGGTGAGCAGTGGGTGTGTCAGTGTGTAGTGTTGGTGATGTTCAGGGGGGTGAGCAGTGGGTGTGTCAGTGGGTAGGGGTGGTGATGTTCAGGGGGGTGAGCAGTGGGTGTGTCAGTGTGTAGTGTTGGTGATGTTCAGGGGGGTGAGCAGTGGGTGTGTCAGTGTGTAGTGTTGGTGATGTTCAGGGGGGTGAGCAGTGGGTGTGTCAGTGTGTAGTGGTGGTGATGTTCAGGGGGGTGAGCAGTGGGTGGGTCAGTGTGTAGTGTTGGTGATGTTCAGGGGGGTGAGCAGTGGGTGTGTCAGTGTGTAGTGTTGTTGATGTTCAGGGGGGTGAGCAGTGGGTGTGTCAGTGTGTAGTGGTGGTGATGTTCAGGGGGGGGAGCAGTGGGTGGGTCAGTGTGTAGTGTTGGTGATGTTCAGGGGGGTGAGCAGTGGGTGTGTCAGTGTGTAGTGGTGGTGATGTTCAGGGGGGTGAGCAGTGGGTGTGTCAGTGTGTAGTGTTGATGATGTTCAGGGGGGTGAGCAGTGGGTGTGTCAGTGTGTAGTGTTGGTGATGTTCAGGGGGGTGAGCAGTGGGTGTGTCAGTGTGTAGTGTTGATGATGTTCAGGGGGGTGAGCAGTGGGTGTGACAGTGTGTAGTGTGGGTGATGTTCCGGGGGGTGCGCAGTGGGTGGGTCAGTGTGTAGTGTTGATGATGTGCCGGGGGTGAGCAGTGGGTGTGTCAGTGTGTAGTGTTGTTGATGTTCAGGGGGGGTGAGCAGTGGGTGGGTCAGTGTGTAGTGTTGATGATGTTCCGGGGGTGAGCAGTGGGTGGGTCAGTGTGTAGTGTTGATGATGTTCCGGGGGTGAGCAGTGGGTGTGTCAGTGTGTAGTGTTGATGATGTTCCGGGGGTGAGCAGTGGGTGTGTCAGTGTGTAGTGTTGGTGATGTTCCGGGGGTGAGCAGTGGGTGGGTCAGTGTGTAGTGTTGATGATGTTCAGGGGGGTGAGCAGTGGGTGGGTCAGTGTGTAGTGGTGGTGATGTTCAGGGGGGTGAGCAGTGGGTGTGTCAGTGTGTAGTGTTGGTGATGTTCCGGGGGTGAGCAGTGGGTGGGTCAGTGTGTAGTGGTGGTGATGTTCAGGGGGGTGAGCAGTGGGTGTGTCAGTGTGTAGTGTTGGTGATGTTCAGGGGGGTGAGCAGTGGGTGGGTCAGTGTGTAGTGGTGGTGATGTTCAGGGGGGTGAGCAGTGGGTGGGTCATTACATTTGTACTTGTAAGTGGGATTAACAACGTTATGGCACTAACAGTGAGTTATAGCATAGTGATGGTCAGTTCAACAAGTGCATGGAGAGATGTAAAACACGATGACAAAAAAGGCGCAGATGCAGTATAAAATAAAATAATTTGTCAAAAATGCATTGCATTATACAGTATTCGCTTTTCTGTGTGTGTGTGTGTGTGTGTGTGTGTGTGTGTGTGTGTGTGTGTGTGTGTGTGTGTGTGTGTGTGTGTGTGTGTGTGTGTGTGTGTGTTTGTATGTGTGTGTGTGTGTGTGTGTGTGTGTGTATGTATGTGTGTGTGTGTGTGTGTGTGTGTGTGTGTGTGTGTGTGTGTGTGTGTGTGTGTGTGTGTGTGTGTGTGTGTGTGTGTGTGTGTGTGTGTGTGTGTGTGTGTGTGTGTGTGTGTGTGTGTGTGTGTGTGTCTTTACAGTGTAATTAAACAATACACAAATAACCCGCGCATAGGAGAGAGAAAAGCTTATAACGTTTCGCTCCCAGTTGAACCATTCACAAGTCGCACTGACAGAAGAAAAAGAATAAGCTAGTATATATAGGCGAGGGGGACAAGGATGTAGTGGTAGTTGTAGTGGTAATGCTGGTAGTGGTCGTAGAGAGTAAGGGGTGGGGGTAGTTTTTGCTACAAGAGATAGAAAAGGAGTGTAACAAGGTATAAAGAAACATCTTTATCATATATCTGGAGTCTTCACACCATACTTAGACCAACTAATATTAATGATGAGGGAACCTGATGTTTTGTGCCTGGCACTGATTATCTCAATGACTTGTGATGGTTAAGTGGCACTCAGGCTCTTGTTTACTACCTTAATGACCACTTCTGCTCTACTATTATTATCTAGATAATTATTAGTGTTACACGTATATATTTAACCTGTACATTGAATATACGAACATGTTTCACATTTTAACATCACTATCCAGTGAATAATATATATATATATATATTATTAACACACTGGCCGATTCCCACCAAGGCAGGGTGGCCCGAAAAAGAAAAACTTTCACCATCATTCACTCCATCACTGTCTTGCCAGAAGGGTGCTTTACACTACAGTTTTTAAACTGCAACATTAACACCCTTCCTTCAGAGTGCAGGCACTGTACTTCCCATCTCCAGGACTCAAGTCCGGCCTGCCGGTTTCCCTGAACCCCTTCATAAATGTTACTTTGCTCACACTCCAACAGCACGTCAAGTATTAAAAACCATTCGTCTCCATTCACTCCTATCAAACACGCTCACGCACGCCTGCTGGAAGTCCAAGCCCCTCGCACACAAAACCTCCTTTACCCCTCCCTCCAACCTTTCCTAGGCCGACCCCTACCCCGCCTTCCTTCCACTACAGACTGATACACTCTTAAAGTCATTCTGTTTCGCTCCATTCTCTCTACATGTCCGAACCACCTCAACAACCCTTCCTCAGCCCTCTGGACAACAGTTTTGGTAATCCCGCACCTCCTCCTAACTTCCAAACTACGAATTCTCTGCATTATATTCACAGCACACATTGCCCTCAGACATGACATCTCCACTGCCTCCAGCCTTCTCCTCGCTGCAACATTCATCACCCATGCTTCACACCCATATAAGAGTGTTGATAAAACTACACTCTCATACATTCCCCTCTTTGCCTCCAAGGACAAAGTTCTTTGTCTCCACAGACTCCTAAGTGCACCACTCATCCTTTTCCCCTCATCAATTCTATAATTCACCTCATCCTTCATAGACCCATCCGCTGACACGTCCACTCCCAAATATCTGAATACATTCACCTCCTCCATACTCTCTCCCTCCAATCTGACATCCAATCTTTCATCACCTAATCTTTTTGTTATCCTCATAACCTTACTCTTTCCTGTATTCACTTTTAATTTTCTTCTTTTGCACACCCTACCAAATTCATCCACCAATCTCTGCAACTTCTCTTCAGAATCTCCCAAGAGCACAGAGTCATCAGCAAAGAGCAACTGTGACAACTCCCACTTTATGTGTGATTCTTTATCTTTTAACTCCACGCCTCTTGTCAAGACCCTCGCATTTACTTCTCTTACAACCCCATCTATAAATATATTAAACAACCACGGTGACATCACACATCCTTGTCTAAGGCCTACTTTTACTGGGAAATAATTTCCCTCTTTCCTATGTACTCTAACTTGAGCCTCACTATCCTCGTAAAAACTCTTCACTGCTTTCAGTAACCTACCTCCTACACCATACACCTGCAACATCTGCCACATTGCCCCCCTATCCACCCTGTCATACGCCTTTTCCAAATCCATAAATGCCACAAAGACCTCTTTAGCCTTATCTAAATACTGTTCACTTATATGTTTCACTGTAAACACCTGGTCCACACACCCCATACCTTTCCTAAAGCCTCCTTGTTCATCTGCTATCCTGTTCTCCGTCTTACTTTTAATTCTTTCAATAATAACTCTACCATACACTTTACCAGGTATACTCAACAGATTTATCCCCCTATAATTTTTGCACTCTCTTTTGTCCCCTTTGCCTTTATACAAAGGAACTATGCATGCTCTCTGCCAATCCCTAGGTACCTTACCCTCTTCCATACATTTATTAAATAATTGCACCAACCACTCCAAAACTATATCCCCACCTGCTTTTAACATTTCTATCTTTATCCCATCAATCCCGGCTGCCTTACCCCCTTTCATTTTACCTACTGCCTCACGAACTTCCCCCACACTCACAACTGGCTCTTCCTCACTCCTACAAGATGTTATTCCTCCTTGCCCTATACACGAAATCACAGCTTCCCTATCTTCATCAACATTTAACAATTCCTCAAAATATTCCCTCCATCTTCCCAATACCTCTAACTCTCCATTTAATAACTCTCCTCTCCTATTTTTAACTGACAAATTCATTTGTTCTCTAGGCTTCCTTAACTTGTTAATCTCACTCCAAAACTTTTTCTTATTTTCAATAAAATTTGTTGATAACATCTCACCCACTCTCTCATTTGCTCTCTTTTTACATTTCTTCACCACTCTCTTAACCTCTCTCTTTTTCTCCATATACTCTTCCCTCCTTGCATCACTTCTACTTTGTAAAAACTTCTCATATGCTAACTTTTTCTCCCTTACTACTCTCTTTACATCATCATTCCACCAATCGCTCCTCTTCCCTCCCGCACCCACTTTCCTGTAACCACAAACTTCTGCTGAACACTCTAACACTACATTTTTAAACCTACCCCATACCTCTTCGACCCCATTGCCTATGCTCTCATTAGCCCATCTATCCTCTAATAGCTGTTTATATCTTTCCCTAACTGCCTCCTCTTTTAGTTTTTAAACCTTCACCTCTCTCTTCCCTGATGCTTCTATTCTCCTTGTATCCCATCTACCTTTTACTCTCAGTGTAGCTACAACTAGAAAGTGATCTGATATATCTGTGGCCCCTCTGTAAACATGTACATCCTGAAGTCTACTCAACAGTCTTTTATCTACCAATACATAATCCAACAAACTACTGTCATTTCGCCCTACATCATATCTTGTATACTTATTTATCCTCTTTTTCTTAAAATATGTATTACCTATAACTAAACCCCTTTCTATACAAAGTTCAATCTAAGGGCTCCCATTATCATTTACCCCTGGCACCCCAAACTTACCTACCACACCCTCTCTAAAAGTTTCTCCTACTTTAGCATTCAGGTCCCCTACCACAATTACTCTCTCACTTGGTTCAAAGGCTCCTATACAATCACTTAACATCTCCCAAAATCACTCTCTCTCCTCTGCATTCCTCTCTTGTCCAGGTGCATACACGCTTATTATGACCCACTTCTCGCATCCAACCTTTACTTTAATCCACATAATTCTTGCATTTACACATTCATATTCTCTTTTCTCCTTCCATTACTGATCATTCAACATTACTGCTACCCCTTCCTTTGCTCTAACTCTCTCAGATTCTCCAGATTTAATCCCATTTATTTTCCCCCTCCGAAACTCCCCTACCCCCTTCAGCTTTGTTTCGCTTAGGGCCAGGACATCCAACCTCTTTTCATTCATAACATCAGCAATCATCTGTTTCTTGTCATCTGCATTACATCCACGCACATTCAAGCATCCCAGTTTTATAAAGTTTTTCTTCTTCTCTTTTTTAGTAAATGTCTACAGGAGAAGGGGTTACTAGCCCATTGCTCCCGGCATTTTAGTCGCCTCATACGACACGCATGGCTTACGGAGGAAAGATTCTTTTCCACTTCCCCATGGACAATAGAAGAAATAAAGAAGAACAAGAGCTATGTAGAAAAAGGAGAAAAACCTAGATGTATGTATATATATATGCATGTGCATGTCTGTGAAGTGTGACCAAAGTGTAAGTTGGAGTAGCAAGATATCCCTGTTATCTAGCGTGTTTATAGCGTGTGTTACTACACCTGTGTCCTCACTTGTGTTTCACGTCATTTGTCTTCCTTCTACCAGTCGTCTCCCCCCACCTTGCTGCTCTCCAACTTTCTGCACGCCACACGTACATGATCGATTGTGTAACAAGTATGTAAAGTCTTCCTTTGGTCATGCAACCATCCTGCTCCTCTAATATCCCTAACTCCTTCCAACCACTTCCCTCCCCCACACTCTCTCCCTCTCCTTCCCTTCCTCCTTCCTACCTCTCTTCGTCATGTTTGCTTATTTATAGTGAGGGGTGGGGGTATTTTAGCTCTCTCTCTCCCCTTCCTCCACACCCCCCAACTATGCTTCTGTTATGTGTGGGGAGGATACTATCAGCACTCTCCTAGCTGGTTACAACATTGTACATACATGTGTACTGTATTTTCCCTTTATCGTCCACCATTCCATTTCTGTCCTGTTTGTTATGATGTGTGTACCTGAGTGATCCACCACACTTAGTTCTTTACACACCACCTCGTACACATCTAAGGTCCTTCCCCACGCCATTCCCCTCACTCCATCACCACCTGACCCCTCTCCTCTTTACTCCATCACCACCTGACCTCTCCACCTCTCCTCTATACTCTGTCAGCACCTAAGCTCCTTCCTGTTTCATTCTATCATAGGTCTTTCCCCTCAGTCTTGATGCATTCCCTTTTCTCAAGCTTCGTTTTGTGTTTCATGAAGTGGGCTCCACAACGGTGCTGCATACTCCAGAATAAGTGTTTGTCTAGGCTTCTGAATGCCACTCGTGGGTTTGAGAGCTCAGCCTGTGTCTCTCATGTTTCTTTTTTTTTTCTTTTTTACATATTCCTCAGGAATGTCTAAGTCTTTTTCTTTAGCTTCCTGTGTGAGCTCTTCTTTCCTTCCCTCCCTCTCCCTTTCTTCTTTATGTTACTCTGTTCTCGGCCTCTTTCTCCATCTCCTTGACTTATAACTTTTGTTTGGGCTAAATTTCAGTAACCATTTATCCGACCATTCCTAAAGTCTATCCACATATATTTCTCCGCCTTTTTTCAGCCTCTTCAATTTTGATTTTTCTCATTATCTTCGTTACATCCGCCATTAATGATATATTACAACTAATTTTTGCAGCGAGGTCAATAATGTGCACACTTAACAGTGGAAACAATCACTGGTAGCAGAGAATCCTTTCAATACAACGTTTCGCTCGAGGCTGGCGAATACCGATAATGCCCATCTGTGGGGGGAAACGTCTTCAAAGGTTTGTCTACTGCCAACGTCTATTTCCACTGTTTCTTGTGAATATTATTAACCTTACTGCAAAAACTGGTTCACATATATCCTTACTGACGGTTGTTTCCACCTGTCGACTTTCGACATTGTTTACCTACAAGAAACTATATACGTTCCAGCAGTGATCCCACTGGAACTCCACTCTCCCATCATGAACCTTCATCCCTTATAGTGACTCGTTGTTTTTCGTTGTTTATGCATTCTTGTATCTATACTAATATCTTTCCTTTTACCCCCCACTTTGTATAATTTTCAAGGCGTGTGTGTACTTTGTATATGAGCGCTTGTACTGTACTCAGTTGGCCTCGTCTCCTGCCTTCATCTTTCGTCTCCTGCTTTCATCTCCTTCACCTCAGTGTGTTATGAAGGCAGCTTATCATTCCCAGTCAAGTTAAAAAAAAAACAAAGGCCACAAAATATTCCGTATTACAATGAGAATTTAATGCTGACAGCATTAATTTTCTCGAGTCTTCAGAGATAATCTCAAGGGTTAAAACTTAGAAGTGTGATAGTGTATGAGAAGTTTGAAGTTTGACAAGATTATAATTATAACTACACTCGAAAATAAGCAAGTGGTGATACATGACAAACTTTAATAAGTGGACAAAAATTTATAAAATAAGTATATATATATATATATATATATATATATATATATATATATATATATATATATATATATATATATATATATATATATATATGTCTATAAGTGTTTAGGATTGTGGTGAGATGATTCGAATGTTAGAATGACATGCTTCTTGATGTGATGATACGGAGATGTTTTGTAGGTGATGGGATGATTCACGGATGTTGAGATGTTTCTAAAATGATGATGAAATTATATTAAGATGCTGAAATTATTCAAACAACAACAACAACAGCATTAATAATAATAATAATAATGATTTGTCAACCGTAATAGAATTGGTGGAATGTGGTGATAGTGGTGGTGGTGTCAGCGGTGGTGGTGTCAGCGGTTGCGGCAGGAGTGAACATTCACATGCACGGGGGGGGAGGGAAGGGGGTTGGTTGGACACATGTGGGGTGACACAGCACAATAACACCAGACACTACCTCGCTAAGGACTCGACCGTGAAATTACCTGTCCTCTCACGCCTCCCTCTGCATCCCTTACTGTCAGAGAGAGAGAGAGGGAGGGAGGAGGGAGAAGCACACATGGATGAAATAGGTGGTAAAGCATTATAAGGATGAGGATAAGAGATAAAACAGGGGTTGAGGAATTCGAGATAGAACAGGGTTCGAGGATGCGAAAGATAGAATTGGGGTTGAAGATAAGAGAGAGACAGTAAGGCTTGGCATAGTTCCCCTAGATTACACACACACGATGCTAGACCATATATTGTGTAGTGCAAAATAACGACGAGGGGGGGGGAGGAGTTGAATGATACCTCTAGATCTTTCGTGTTGCAATCAGCACGTCATCTAACTAGAGTCGTTCCCTTGAATGCATCTGCCTGGACTTCCTACTCATTTCTGCAACATAGCAAGCTCCTGATGATGTGTTGATTACAACACGAAAGGCCTAGAGCTATCATTCAACTCCCCCCTCGTAGTTGTTTTGCAATGTGTATCGCTTGTTCATGATTACTGGTATATGGAGCAGTGGGGTAAAAGTGAGGTGGTTATACCTGTGTTGCAGGTACAACGCCGGTAACCACACGAGGGGAGAAACGAGGGAACAAAATGACAAGGGGTAACGATACAAGGGTGAGAAGGGGGGAGGGGAGAGAAAAGACAAGGGGAACAAGAGAAGGGTAATCAAACAAAGGCAACGAGATATTAGGAAGTTTTAAGGAATTCTAACTACCTTCTTTCTTCCTCTTACAAGGAAAGTGAGACGAGGGGAATGAGAGAATGGGACCGACACAACGGGAACGACGTAAGGGGAGAAACATAAGGGGAAAGACATAAGGGGGACGACATAAGGGGAACTATATAAGAGGAGCGACATAAGGGGAACGACACAAGGGGAACGGGCTAGGGGTCCATGACTTACATCCAGGGTAGTTGCTGTGGAGATGACAAACTAAACTATAGAGGATGACCATAGTTGTGTTACGAGAGAGGTGTGAGCCACGGTGTGTAATCCAAGGAAAGGGAGCTGGGGAATACCCTGCAGGAGTGTCACACACACACACACACACACACACACACACACACACACACACACACACACACACACACACACACACACACACACACACACACACACACACACACACACACACACACACACACACACTCCAGAACTACCGAATCAGAGACAGAAAAAAATATATAATGGGTGGCCTGGCACAATGCCACGAATAGAGAAAGCAAGTCAAAAAAAAAAGTCTTAACAACAGACAACAGACAAGAGGCAGCATCTCAGCAGGAAAATAAAAAAAACTCCGCATCATCGAGATGCTTAAAAAAATATCTGACCCTTTTTTCACAAGCTGAGAATAATTTTTTAAATTATAATAAACTGTTTAATAAATCTGTAAGTGAACATGAGTGTCAATAAATCAGGTCCCAACATTTATTGACTTTTTTATTGATTGTAATGACGTTTTGTCCTCCTAGGGGAAGGGTCGGTCAGAATACCAAATCCCTTAGATGTTATTGTACACTAAATGCTATTTGTTAATAAGACATGAAATAACAAAAAAAAAAATAATGAAACATGTGCTAAAAAGGTTATTTTATAATATATTTCGACGATTCAGAGTGGTGTGAGGCATGGGGGGGGTAAAAGGATCTTGATTCGTGTATGTGGAGCTGTCGTCGCTTTTTCTCTTGCTCAGCATGATTACCTCCTATTTTTCCAGGCTTTGAATGACCCTTACGGGTTTAGCTTACTGGAATGACTGTGTAGAAAGAAATGTGAAAGGAGAAGTTAGAATGATACTGGTAGTAAGAAGTTAGAATTATACTGGAAGTAAGAAGTTAGAATGATACTGGAAGTAAGAGGTTAGAATGATACTGGAAGTAAGAAGTTAGAATGATACTGGAAGTAAGAAGTTAGAATGATACTGGAAGTAAGAAGTTAGAATGATACTGGTAGTAAGAAGTTAGAATGATACTGGAAGCAAGAGGTTAGAATGATACTGGAAGTAAGAAGTTAGAATGATACTGGAAGTAAGAAGTTAGAATGATACTGGAAGTAAGAAGTTAGAATGATACTGGTAGTAAGAAGTTAGAATTATACTGGAAGTAAGAAGTTAGAATGATACTGGTAGTAAGAAGTTAGAATGATACTGGAAGTAAGAGGTTAGAATGATACTGGAAGTAAGAAGTTAGAATGATACTGGAAGTAAGAAGTTAGAATGATACTGGAAGTAAGAAGTTAGAATGATACTGGTAGTAAGAAGTTAGAATTATACTGGAAGTAAGAAGTTAGAATGATACTGGTAGTAAGAAGTTAGAATGATACTGGAAGTAAGAAGTTAGAATGATACTGGAAGTAAGAAGTTAGAATGATACTGGAAGTAAGAGGTTAGAATGATACTGGAAGTAAGAAGTTAGAATGATACTGGAAGTAAGAAGTTAGAATGATACTGGAAGTAAGAAGTTAGAATAATACTGGAAGTAAGAAGTTAGAATGATACTGGAAGTAAGAAGTTAGAATGATACTGGAAGTAAGAAGTTAGAATGATACTGGAAGTAAGAAGTTAGAATGATACTGGAAGTAAGAAGTTAGAATGATACTGGAAATAAGAAGTTAGAATGATACTGGAAGTAAGAAGTTAGAATGATACTGGAAGTAAGAGGTTAGAATGATACTGGAAGTAAGAAGTTAGAATGATACTGGAAGTAAGAAGTTAGAATGATACTGGAAGTAAGAAGTTAGAATGATACTGGAAGTAAGAAGTTAGAATGATACTGGAAGTAAGAAGTTAGAATGATACTGGAAGTAAGAGGTTAGAATGATACTGGAAGTAAGAAGTTGGAATGATACTAGAAGTAAGAGGGTAGAATGATACTGGAAGAAGTTAGAATGATACTGGAAGTAAGAAGTTAGAATGATACTGGAAGTAAGAAGTTAGAATAATACTGGAAGAAGTTAGAATGATACTGGAAAT
>NC_091332.1:6376280-6411280 GCF_038502225.1 Cherax quadricarinatus
CTTTTATGTGTCTTATTGTCAACATTGATGTTTATTTTTAGTGGTGACAAGGGTTCGTATCACTCAGTACCAGTGTTGGGTTCATGATGTTGATTTAAGCTGCTGCTGCTGCTGCTGCTGCTGCTGCTGCTGCTGCTGCTGCTGCTGCTGCTGCTGCTGCTGCTTCTGCTTCTGCTTCTGCTGCTGCTGCTGCTGCTGCTGCTGCTGCTGCTGCTGCTGCTGCTGCTGCTGCTCGTATCAATGAATCTGAATATTTTATTGGTTTATAGAAGTTAATACAATTACATTGTACGGGGTTAGCCCTCGTGGGGTTTTGCATTGGTTGAAATATATAGGTTTAACGTTACACTAGTGTTATGAACGACCCTCATGTTTTGTCCACATAAAAATGGCGCATATGCGTATATATATATATATATATATATATATATATATATATAACATATATATATATATATATATATATATATATATATATATATATATATTCTTCTTTCAACAAACCGGCTGTATCCCACCGAGGCAGGGTGGCCCAAAAAGAAAAACGAAAGTTTCTCTTTTTAAATTTAGTAATTTATACAAGAGAAGGGGTTACTAGCCCCTTGCTCCCGGCATTTCAGTCGCCTCTTACAATACGCATGGCTTACGGAGGAAGAATTCTGTTCCACTTCCCCATGGAGATAAGAGGGAATAAACAAGAATAAGAACTAGAAAGAAAATAGAAGAAAACCCAGAGGGGTGTGTATATATATATGTTTGTACATGTATGTGTAGTGTGACCTAAGTGTAAGTAGAAGTAGCAAGACGTACCTGAAACCTTGCATGTTCATGAGACAGATAAAAGGACACCAGCAATCCTACCATCGTGTAAAATAATTACAGGCTTTCGTTTTACACTCACTTGACATATATATATATATATATATATATATATATATATATATATATATATATATATATATATATATATATATATATATATATATATATATTAAGGTACCGTCCGTCTTGCATCTAAGTAAGATAAGTTAAAAAAGAAGAAACACTTTCATCATCATTCACTACATTACTGTGTTGCTATAGGCGCACCGATACTACAGTTCAAATGCCTCATCCATGATGCAAATATTCCCAACACACCTTCAGAGTGTATGTATATATATATACACTTACATATTCAACTTGTTAAGGTTCATTCATACACATTTTAATGTCTTCTCGCAGGCCATTACTCTTTTCTTACCTTTAGGTATTCTGTGATCCATTTTTGTATGTTTCCTGTTACCCCTGGCTGATGTAGATTATGACTCAGTGTCTGGTGCGGTAGAGAGAGTAGAGACCATAATCACATCAACGGAAATCGCTGGCCCACACATGGCTCCAACTTCATCCTGTTCCCTGTCTTTATATTTCTTAACAATTAAGAGGCTTTCAAATGAGCTGATGTAGGTAACAGCTCTTAGCTTGTAAATAAAGTTATAAATTCTAAACCTAACATTGTAAAACCCTGTGTTAAAAAAAAAGGAAAGAGAGAGAGCGGGAGGGGATGTATATGTGTGTTTGTACATATTTCATAAATCCTGTTGATATCATGATTGAGCACACGTAAGCTGTTGATGGAGAATGAGAACGATTAATTAAAATATGTCTCCCTTCCCCATACCCGTCCCGACCCACTCACCCACCCATGTCCATCCTGCCTGTTGCTCCATTTACTCATTTTAGTTATTACAAATATATCCCAGGTATACCTCTGGCAATATGATGCCCGGAAACAATTGTAGTTCTGGCTTACCAAGTATATGGGTAGTATATTCAACACCCAGGAGTAATTTATTACCGGGTAAACCATAGAAAGTTTATATTCAGTACTTTTAAGTATTGAATCTAAAATACTAACTTTCAAATGCTGAACTTACAGTATTTATTTTATTATTGTGTTGTATTTGTAGACATTGTTTGACAAAGGAAGTAACGTATGTATATACAGTATACATATATTTGCTTAGTGAGGCGGTTAGTGCACACAGTAAACAGACAGCTAATGTGCACAGTATATAGACAGCTAGTGCACACAGTAAGCAGACAACTAGAGTACACAGTATATAGACAGCTAGTGCACACAGTAAACAAACAGCTAGATGAAAACACACATGTACGTGTACACGCACGTATATTCTTATTCGAAGAGACAGGCGGTCTTACACACGCGTGTTCAGCAGACGGTGCACAACCAAAGAGACAACTTCAGCGCATTTCTGCCGCTCTCACGATGACAGAGCGAGCACCACAGAGCTTCAGGTGACTCCCATCCACTCTACGAACACGTCTCTTATCATATATCTGGTGAAGGAGGGCCTCAGGCGTACGTGGAGACATTTAAACAGCACTTTCTGCCTCCACGTGGGTTGAGAAATGGTATGTCGATACCGACAAGATGTGGAAGACAGTTATTAGATGAACATTTATTAGAGGAAACGTTTGGCCACGAGTAACTTCTTCAGTCTTAATAAATGTCCTGAATTGTGTATACTGTATTTTCCAGCATATAAGGCGCACGAGTTAAGACTATATTTCCAAGCGGTTGTATAAAAACTTTAGTAAACAACTGCTAAAGCGTAACATAAAGCCTACCCTTGACCCCGACCTTGATCATATAAGGCGCAGAGAGATTTTTCAAGACTTACTGTAGGAAAAATGTGCGTCTTATACGCCGGAAAAATACGTTAAGTCTCGTTTTTCCAAGAGGGTTATACACTCCTACTGACAGCAGCAGCACATACAATACCTTTGAGCAACGCAATTATTTTCGAGACTGGTAAAGGGTTGAACAAGCTTGACGCGTCAGGAACACAAGTGTCATACGCGTCTCATAGCAGTATTGTTAGCGAATTATATAAATAACTTACGAAACGGTTCGTTGGCAGACCAATATGATCTCTGTGGTTGAATCTGCCATGAGTGGACCCCTGGATACCTTTCACTATGTTCGCTGCCCTAGAGAACTCCGCTATAGTCAGCATGTAACGTGACTATAACAGTCATCTTATACCACTTTTACTCTCTATTTTAGGACCATCAACGGACGTGTGTGTGTGTGTGTGTGTGTGTGTGTGTGTGTGTGTGTGTGTGTGTGTGTGTGTGTGTGTGTGTGTGTGTGTGTGTGTGTGCGTGTGTGCGTGTGTGCGTATGTGTGTGAGTGCGTGTGTGTGTATGTGATAGCTGTGGTTGGTACTTTTCTTTTAACGTCTGCGAATCGTATGAGCACTGGGAAAAATTTGTGC
Source organism: Cherax quadricarinatus (assembly GCF_038502225.1). Taxonomy (NCBI): domain Eukaryota; kingdom Metazoa; phylum Arthropoda; class Malacostraca; order Decapoda; family Parastacidae; genus Cherax; species Cherax quadricarinatus. The sequence goes on from NC_091332.1 coordinate 6,379,565, forward strand.
CAAAATAAGCATTACGAGTGAGATGGAGTGTGTGAGGTGGGGTAGGTCGGTGGTGGAGCAGGCAGGCAGCCAGGCTAATGCACGACGGTGCAAAGTGAGTTGCAGCATCTTCTCAGAGACTAATTGCACTTCCGGTGTTGCACCCCCCAGTCTAATTGCACATCCTGCATGGAGACTAAGATGAGTACGAGGTGAGTTGCAGGTGAGGTACAGGTGAGGTGCAGGTGAGGTGCAGGTGAGGTCCATGTGAGGTCCAGGTGAGTTACAGGTGAGGTGCAGGTGAGGTACAGGTGAGGTGCAGGTGAGGTGCAGGTGAGGTCCATGTGAGGTCCAGGTGAGTTACAGGTGAGGTGCAGGTGAGGTACAGGTGAGGTGCAGGTGAGGTACAGGTGAGGTACAGGTGAGGTGCAGGTGAGGTACAGGTGAGGTGCAGGTGAGGTACAGGTGAGGTGCAGGTGAGGTACAGGTGAGGTGCAGGTGAGGTGCAGGTGAGGTCCATGTGAGGTCCAGGTGAGTTACAGGTGAGGTGCAGGTGAGGTACAGGTGAGGTACAGGTGAGGTGCAGGTGAGGTACAGGTGAGGTGCAGGTGAGGTGCAGGTGAGGTCCATGTGAGGTCCAGGTGAGTTACAGGTGAGGTGCAGGTGAGGTACAGGTGAGGTGCAGGTGAGGTGCAGGTGAGGTACAGGTGAGGTGCAGGTGAGGTGCAGGTGAGGTACAGGTGAGGTGCAGGTGAGGTACAGGTGAGGTACAGGTGAGGTACAGGTGAGGTACAGGTGAGGTGCAGGTGAGGTACAGGTGAGGTGCAGGTGAGGTACAGGTGAGATACAGGTGAGGTACAGGTGAGGTACAGGTGAGGTACATGTGAGGTGCAGGTGAGGTACAGGTGAGGTACAGGTGAGGTACAGGTGAGGTACAGGTGAGGTACAGGTGAGGTGCAGGTGAGGTACAGGTGAGGTACAGGTGAGGTACAGGTGAGGTGCAGGTGAGGTACAGGTGAGGTGCAGGTGAGGTCCAATTGAGGTCCAGGTGAGTTACAGGTGAGGTGCAGGTGAGGTACAGATGAGGTGCAGGTGAGGTGCAGGTGAGGTACAGGTGAGGTGCAGGTGAGGTACAGGTGAGGTGCAGGTGAGGTGCAGGTGAGGTCCATGTGAGGTCCAGGTGCAGGTGCAGGTGAGGTGCAGGTGCAGGTGAGGTGCAGGTGCAGGTGCAGGTGAGGTGCAGGTGAGGTGCAGGTGAGGTGCAGGTGCAGGTGAGGTCCAGGTGCAGGTGAGGTCCAGGTGCAGGTGAGGTGCAGGTGCAGGTGAGGTGCAGGTGAGGTACAGGTGAGGTACAGGTGAGGTACAGGTGAGGTACAGGTGAGGTCCAGGTGAGTTACAGGTGAGGTGCAGGCGAGGTGCAGGTGCAGGTGCAGGTGAGGTGCAGGTGCAGGTGCAGGTGAAGTCCAGGTGCAGGTGAGGTGCAGGTGAGGTGCAGGTGAGGTGCAGGTGAGGTGCAGGTGAGGTGCAGGTGAGGTGCAGGTGAGGTGCAGGTGAGGTGCAGGTGAGGTGCAGGTGAGGTGCAGGTGAGGTACAGGTGAGGTGCAGGTGAGGTACAGGTGAGGTACAGGTGAGGTGCAGGTGAGGTACAGGTGAGGTACAGGTGAGGTACAGGTGAGGTACAGGTGAGGTACAGGTGAGGTGCAGGTGAGGTACAGGTGAGGTGCAGGTGAGGTACAGGTGAGGTACAGGTGAGGTACAGGTGAGGTACAGGTGAGGTGCAGGTGAGGTACAGGTGAGGTACAGGTGAGGTACAGGTGAGGTACAGGTGAGGTGCAGGTGAGGTACAGGTGAGGTGCAGGTGAGGTACAGGTGGGGAGCAGGTGAGGTACAGGTGAGGTACAGGTGAGGTACAGGTGAGGTACAGGTGAGGTGCAGGTGAGGTACAGGTGAGGTGCAGGTGAGGTACAGGTGAGATACAGGTGAGGTACAGGTGAGGTGCAGGTGAGGTACAGGTGAGGTGCAGGTGAGGTACAGGTGAGGTACAGGTGAGGTACAGGTGAGGTACAGGTGAGGTACAGGTGAGGTACAGGTGAGGTACAGGTGAGGTACAGGTGAGGTACAGGTGAGGTCAGGTGAGGTACAGGTGAGGTACAGGTGAGGTACAGGTGAGGTGCAGGTGAGGTACAGGTGAGGTGCAGGTGAGGTACAGGTGAGGGTACAGGTGAGGTGACAGGTGAGGTACAGGTGAGGTACAGGTGAGGTCCAGGTGAGGTACAGGTGAGGTACAGGTGAGGTACAGGTGAGGTACAGGTGAGGTGCAGGTGAGGTACAGGTGAGGTGCAGGTGAGGTACAGGTGAGGTACAGGTGAGGTACAGGTGAGGTACAGGTGAGGTACAGGTGAGGTACAGGTGAGGTACAGGTGAGGTACAGGTGAGGTACAGGTGAGGTACAGGTGAGGTACAGGTGAGGTGCAGGTGAGGTACAGGTGAGGTACAGGTGAGGTACAGGTGAGGTACAGGTGAGGTACAGGTGAGGTACAGGTGAGGTACAGGTGAGGTGCAGGTGCTATACAGATGAAGCTTCACCTTTGATCTTGAAACGATCACCTTTGAACGAAACTTTTTTGAAATAGATATATTACTACAATTGTCCATATTATGACGCTTCTAAACTAATATATACATATATATATATATATATATATATATATATATATATATATATATATATATATATATATATATATATATATATATATATATATATATATATATATATATATATATATATATAGATAGATATATTGTGGTAGATGGAAGGTGGAGAGAGGGTTGGAAATCTCTGGTTTCTTTTAGGGTCATTCTTCTCATGTTGAATGCTTGCCAAGAGTTTTATAATTATCATAACGTATTATTCCCTTTTAGAGGTGAGTCACTCGGGGAAGAAGAGGAAGAAATTAGAGTGGTGTATTCATACCAGCTGGCGGTAGTGAAAAAGAAATTGAAAAATGTCGTTGAATGGCTCTGGCAAGGCTTCCGCGATGAGACCTCATTCACTGCTTGTAAATTAGTTATGACACAAAAGCTGAGTAGCAAGGAAGCCAGAGCACTCAGTGAGGACCCCGGTGTGATGCTGGGGATTTGTGCCTCTTACTGGGGAGCAAGCAGGTGCTGCTGAGGGAAAACAAGTGCTGCTGGGGAGAAAGTGGTGGTTAGGGAGTGTTATTGGGAAGTGTTGCTGCGGTGGAAGTGGTGCTGAGGAGGAAGTACTGGCGAAAGTTGAATGACTGACATGTGCAAGGTTAGGTAATGTTCGTCAGGCAACAGGATAAGTGATTCCTGACGCGGGTCTTAGTTATTTGATGACCCGCCGTTGGAGCTTTTGGTCATCTGACCGAGGCCTTCCGCTGGCTTACCTGTCCACCCCTTTAAAAATTATGGTCAGTTATAACCATTTTTGTTTTTACATGTGTTAGGTGGCTGGTGATATGCATATCACAAGCACACACACACACACACACACACACACACACACACACACACACACACACACACACACACACGCACTAAGATCGTTTTTAATACGCAGGATCAGCAATAACAATGGTTTTCACACGCCACAGAAGTCGACCACTCTTTATGTGTGTGTAGTTACCGAGTTGAAATTACCTGTGGTGAGCTCTAGCTCTTGATCACACCTCTTTCAAAGTGATTGATGTAAAATGATCCTGTTACATCTGCAACTTCAGCAATAAAAAATATTTAGTTTTAAGAAGAAAATAGTACCTTTGAAAGAGATATATATATTATTAAGGTCCAGCAGAACACAGCCTTTCCCTGGCGTACCAGTACAGCGACCACATGTCTGCACGTCCCTGCGGGTGCTTAAACAACGTTCGTAAGTGGGATCCAAATGCCGTGTTGACAACAGTAGTGAAGAAAACACGTTCGATGTACAGCCAGCAACGTTTGGCTGTGTGTAAGGCGTCATCGAGCACTGTGCAGAGCACGCCTTGCTAAACCTCGACACAGCGTGACATTGTCAAGAGAAACGTTCGGTTTTGCTACGCATGTTTTTCTCTCCACAAGTCTGCGGACACGCAAACCCAGTTTTCAACTAAGTCCCTCCGTGAATGGTATTCAGTTGCAGCAAGCACAGGAGTGAGACACATGTTTGCAACAGGTGTTGCACACATGTATCTCACTCCTTTGCAACATTCAGACAGACTCTCTCTCTCTCTCTCTCTCTCTCTCTCTCTCTCTCTCTCTCTCTCTCTCTCTCTCTCTCTCTCTCTCTCTCTCTCTCTCTTCTCTCTCTCTCTCTCTCTCTCTCTCTCTCTCTCTCTCTCTCACCGTCTCTCTCTTTTCCTCTCTGCATCCTTGGAGGTGAGGGGCTCTTGATCTAAGGAATTGGATCTGTTCTCCAGTTCCCTGAATTAAACCTGAATACCTTCCACATCCCCCCCTCAGGCGCTGTATAACCCTACGTGTTTAGCGCTTCCCCTTGATTATAATAATAACGCATCCTTGGAAATATGACACGTATAAAATTTGGCTGGAATATCCGTCTTGTATAACAGTTGCACCTTGAAGGAGGGGATACCGGGACGTAGGTGAATGGCTCTTGATAACAGGAATTGGAGATTCCTCTTCCTCCTCATCCTCCTCCTCCTCCTCCTCCTCCTCCTCCTCCTCCTCCTCCTCCTCCTCTTCCTCCTCCCCTTCTTCCTATCGTACTTGTTCTATCCTATTCGTAAAGCGCTGTGTGGCCCCCTGTGGGTTTTCTAGCTTCCGTAACAGTAATAATAATAATAATGATTTTGATAATGTGTTCCATCATGTTTTACAACAGTACCACAGTGTTCCACCATGTACAACAGTACCACAGTGTTCCATCATGTACAACAGTACCACAGTGTTCCATCATGTTTTACAACAGTAACACAGTGTTCCACCATGTACAACAGTACCACAGTGTTCCATCATGTACAACAGTACCACAGTGTTCCATCATGTACAACAGTACCACAGTGTTCCATCATGTACAACAGTACCACAGTGTTCCATCATGTTTTACAACAGTACCACAGTGTTCCACCATGTACAACAGTACCACAGTGTTCCATCATGTACAACAGTACTACAGTGTTCCATCATGTACAACAGTACCACAGTGTTCCATCATGTACAACAGTACCACAGTGTTCCACCATGAACAACAGTACCAGAGTGTTCCATCATGTACAACAGTACCACAGTGTTCCATCATGTACAACAGTACCACAGTGTTCCATCATGCACAACAGTACCACAGTGTTCCATCATGCACAACAGTACCACAGTGTTCCATCATGCACAACAGTACCACAGTGTTCCATCATGTACAACAGTACCAGAGTGTTCCATCATGCACAACAGTACCACAGTGTTCCATCATGCACAACAGTACCACAGTGTTCCATCATGCACAACAGTACCACAGTGTTCCATCATGTACAACAGTACCACAGTGTTCCATCATGCACAACAGTACCACAGTGTTCCATCATGCACAACAGTACCACAGTGTTCCATCATGTACAACAGTACCACAGTGTTCCATCATGTACAACAGTACCACAGTGTTCCATCATGTACAACAGTACCACAGTGTTCCATCATGTACAACAGTACCACAGTGTTCCATCATGTACAACAGTACCACAGTGTTCCATCATGTACAACAGTACCACAGTGTTCCATCTGTACAACAGTACTACGGTGTTCCATCATGTACAACAGTACCACAGTGTTCCATCATGTACAACAGTACCACAGTGTTCCATCATGTACAACAGTACCACAGTGTTCCATCATGTACAACAGTACCACAGTGTTCCGTCATGTACAACAGTACCACAGTGTTCCATCATGTACAACAGTACCACAGTGTTCCATCATGTACAAAAGTACTACAGTGTTCCATCATGTACAACAGTACCACAGTGTTCCATCGTGTACAACAGTACCACAGTGTTCCATCATGTACAACAGTACTACAGTGTTCCATCATGCACAACAGTACCACAGTGTTCCATCATGTACAACAGTACCACAGTGTTCCATCATGTACAACAGTACCACAGTGTTCCGTCATGTACAACAGTACCACAGTGTTCCATCATGTACAACAGTACCACAGTGTTCCATCATGCACAACAGTACCACAGTGTTCCATCATGTACAACAGTACCACAGTGTTCCATAATGTACAACAGTACCACAGTGTTCCATCATGTACAACAGTACCACAGTGTTCCATCATGAACAACAGTACCACAGTGTTCCATCATGTACAACAGTACTACAGTGTTCCATCATGTACAACAGTACTACAGTGTTCCATCATGTACAACAGTACTACAGTGTTCCATCATGTACAACAGTACTACAGTGTTCCATCATGTACAACAGTACCACAGTGTTCCATCATGTACAACAGTACTACAGTGTTCCATCATGTACAACAGTACCACAGTGTTCCATCATGTACAACAGTACCACAGTGTTCCATCATGTACAACAGTACCACAGTGTTCCATCATGTACAACAGTACCACAGTGTTCCATCATGTACAACAGTACCACAATGTTCCATCATGTACAACAGTACTACAGTGTTCCATCATGTACAACAGTACTACAGTGTTCCATCATGTAGAACAGTACCACAGTGTTCCATCATGTACAACAGTACCACAGTGTTCCATCATGTACAACAGTACCACAGTGTTCCATCATGTACAACAGTACTACAGTGTTCCATCATGTACAACAGTACCACAGTGTTCCATCATGTACAACAGTACCACAGTGTTCCATCATGTACAACAGTACCACAGTGTTCCATCATGAACAACAGTACCACAGTGTTCCATCTTGTACAACAGTACCACAGTGTTCCATCATGTACAACAGTACCACAGTGTTCCATCATGTACAACAGTACCACAGTGTTCCATCATGAACAACAGTACCACAGTGTTCCATCATGTACAACAGTACCACAGTGTTCCATCATGTACAACAGTACCACAGTGTTCCATCATGAACAACAGTACCACAGTGTTCCATCATGTACAACAGTACCACAGTGTTCCATCATGAACAACAGTACCACAGTGTTCCATCATGTACAACAGTACCACAGTGTTCCATCATGAACAACAGTACCACAGTGTTCCTTCATGTACAACAGTACCACAGTGTTCCATCATGAACAACAGTACCACAGTGTTCCATCATGAACAACAGTACCACAGTGTTCCATCATGTACAACAGTACCACAGTGTTCCATCATGCACAACAGTACCACAGTGTTCCATCATGTACAACAGTACCACAGTGTTCCATCATGTACAACAGTACCACAGTGTTCCATCATGCACAACAGTACCACAGTATTCCATCATGTACAACAGTACCACAGTGTTCCATCATGCACAACAGTACCACAGTGTTCCATCATGTACAACAGTACCACAGTGTTCCATCATGTACAACAGTACTACAGTGTTCCATCATGTACAACAGGACCACAGTGTTCCATCATGTACAACAGTACCACAGTGTTCCATCATGTACAACAGTACCACAGTATTCCATCATGAACAACAGTACCATAGTGTTCCATCATGTTCAACAGTACCACTGTGTTCCATCATGTACAACAGTACCACAGTACCACAATGTTCCATCATGTACAAAAGTACCACAGTGTTCCATCATGAACAACAGTACCACAGTGTTCCATCATGAACAACAGTACCACAGTGTTCCATCATGTACAACAGTACCACAGTGTTCCATCATGAACAACAGTACCACAGTGTTCCATCATGTACAACAGTGCCATAGTGTTCCATCATGTACAAAAGTACCACAGTGTTCCATCATGAACAACATTACCATAGTGTTCCATCATGTACAACAGTACCACAGTGTTCCATCATGTACAACAGTACTACAGTGTTCCATCATGTACAACAGTACCACAGTGTTCCATCATGTACAACAGTACCACAGTGTTCCATCATGTACAACAGTACCACAGTGTTCCATCATGAACAACAGTACCACAGTGTTCCATCATGAACAACAGTACCACAGTGTTCCATCATGAACAACAGTAACACAGTGTTCCATCATGTACAACAGTACTACAGTGTTCCATCATGTACAACAGTACCACAGTGTTCCATCATGAACAACAGTACCACAGTGTTCCATCATGTATAACAGTACCACAGTGTTCCATCATATACAACAGTACCACAGTGTTCCATCATGTACAACAGTACCACAGTGTTCCGTCATGTACAACAGTACCACAGTTTTCCATCATGTACAACAGTACCACAGTGTTCCATCATGTACAACAGTACCACAGTGTTCCATCATGTACAACAGTACCACAGTGTTCCATAATGTACAACAGTACCACAGTGTTCCATCATGTATAACAGTACCACAGTGTTCCATCATGAACAACAGTACCACAGTGTTCCATCATGTACAACAGTACTACAGTGTTCCATCATGTACAACAGTACTACAGTGTTCCATCATGTACAACAGTACTACAGTGTTCCATCATGTACAACAGTACTACAGTGTTCCATCATGTACAACAGTACCACAGTGTTCCATCATGTACAACAGTACTACAGTGTTCCATCATGTACAACAGTACCACAGTGTTCCATCATGTACAACAGTACCACAGTGTTCCATCATGTACAACAGTACCACAGTGTTCCATCATGTACAACAGTACCACAATGTTCCATCATGTACAACAGTACTACAGTGTTCCATCATGTACAACAGTACTACAGTGTTCCATCATGTACAACAGTACTACAGTGTTCCATCATGTACAACAGTACTACAGTGTTCCATCATGTACAACAGTACCACAGTGTTCCATAATGTACAACAGTACCACAGTGTTCCATCATGTAGAACAGTACCACAGTGTTCCATCATGAACAACAGTACCACAGTTTTCCATCATGTACAACAGTACCACAGTGTTCCATCATGTACAACAGTACCACAGTGTTCCATCATGTACAACAGTACCACAGTGTTCCATAATGTACAACAGTACCACAGTGTTCCATCATGTACAACAGTACCACAGTGTTCCATCATGAACAACAGTACCACAGTGTTCCATCATGTACAACAGTACTACAGTGTTCCATCATGTACAACAGTACTACAGTGTTCCATCATGTACAACAGTACTACAGTGTTCCATCATGTACAACAGTACTACAGTGTTCCATCATGTACAACAGTACCACAGTGTTCCATCATGTACAACAGTACTACAGTGTTCCATCATGTACAACAGTACCACAGTGTTCCATCATGTACAACAGTACCACAGTGTTCCATCATGTACAACAGTACCACAGTGTTCCATCATGTACAACAGTACCACAATGTTCCATCATGTACAACAGTACTACAGTGTTCCATCATGTACAACAGTACTACAGTGTTCCATCATGTAGAACAGTACCACAGTGTTCCATCATGAACAACAGTACCACAGTTTTCCATCATGTACAACAGTACCACAGTGTTCCATCATGTACAACAGTACCACAGTGTTCCATCATGAACAACAGTACCACAGTGTTCCATCATGTACAACAGTACCACAGTGTTCCATCATGAACAACAGTACCACAGTGTTCCATCATGAACAACAGTACCACAGTGTTCCTTCATGTACAACAGTACCACAGTGTTCCATCATGAACAACAGTACCACAGTGTTCCATCATGAACAACAGTACCACAGTGTTCCATCATGTACAACAGTACCACAGTGTTCCATCATGCACAACAGTACCACAGTGTTCCATCATGTACAACAGTACCACAGTGTTCCATCATGTACAACAGTACCACAGTGTTCCATCATGCACAACAGTACCACAGTATTCCATCATGTACAACAGTACCACAGTGTTCCATCATGCACAACAGTACCACAGTGTTCCATCATGTACAACAGTACCACAGTGTTCCATCATGTACAACAGTACTACAGTGTTCCATCATGTACAACAGGACCACAGTGTTCCATCATGTACAACAGTACCACAGTGTTCCATCATGTACAACAGTACCACAGTATTCCATCATGAACAACAGTACCACAGTGTTCCATCATGAACAACAGTACCATAGTGTTCCATCATGTTCAACAGTACCACTGTGTTCCATCATGTACAACAGTACCACAGTACCACAATGTTCCATCATGTACAAAAGTACCACAGTGTTCCATCATGAACAACAGTACCACAGTGTTCCATCATGAACAACAGTACCACAGTGTTCCATCATGTACAACAGTACCACAGTGTTCCATCATGAACAACAGTACCACAGTGTTCCATCATGTACAACAGTGCCATAGTGTTCCATCATGTACAAAAGTACCACAGTGTTCCATCATGAACAACATTACCATAGTGTTCCATCATGTACAACAGTACCACAGTGTTCCATCATGTACAACAGTACTACAGTGTTCCATCATGTACAACAGTACCACAGTGTTCCATCATGTACAACAGTACCACAGTGTTCCATCATGTACAACAGTACCACAGTGTTCCATCATGAACAACAGTACCACAGTGTTCCATCATGAACAACAGTACCACAGTGTTCCATCATGAACAACAGTAACACAGTGTTCCATCATGTACAACAGTACTACAGTGTTCCATCATGTACAACAGTACCACAGTGTTCCATCATGAACAACAGTACCACAGTGTTCCATCATGTATAACAGTACCACAGTGTTCCATCATATACAACAGTACTACAGTGTTCCATCATGTACAACAGTACCACAGTGTTCCATCATGTACAACAGTACCACAGTGTTCCATCATGTACAACAGTACCACAGTGTTCCATCATGTACAACAGTACCACAGTGTTCCATCAAGCACAACAGTACCACAGTGTTCCATCATGTACAACAGTACCACAGTGTTCCATAATGTACAACAGTACCACAGTGTTCCATCATGTACAACAGTACCACAGTGTTCCATCATGTACAACAGTACTACAGTGTTCCATCATGTACAACAGTACCACAGTGTTCCGTCATGTACAACAGTACCACAGTTTTCCATCATGTACAACAGTACCACAGTGTTCCATCATGTACAACAGTACCACAGTGTTCCATCATGTACAACAGTACCACAGTGTTCCATAATGTACAACAGTACCACAGTGTTCCATCATGTACAACAGTACCACAGTGTTCCATCATGAACAACAGTACCACAGTGTTCCATCATGTACAACAGTACTACAGTGTTCCATCATGTACAACAGTACTACAGTGTTCCATCATGTACAACAGTACTACAGTGTTCCATCATGTACAACAGTACTACAGTGTTCCATCATGTACAACAGTACCACAGTGTTCCATCATGTACAACAGTACTACAGTGTTCCATCATGTACAACAGTACCACAGTGTTCCATCATGTACAACAGTACCACAGTGTTCCATCATGTACAACAGTACCACAGTGTTCCATCATGTACAACAGTACCACAATGTTCCATCATGTACAACAGTACTACAGTGTTCCATCATGTACAACAGTACTACAGTGTTCCATCATGTAGAACAGTACCACAGTGTTCCATCATGAACAACAGTACCACAGTGTTCCATCATGTACAACAGTACCACAGTGTTCCATCATGTACAACAGTACCACAGTGTTCCATCATGAACAACAGTACCACAGTGTTCCATCATGTACAACAGTACCACAGTGTTCCATCATGAACAACAGTACCACAGTGTTCCATCATGTACAACAGTACCACAGTGTTCCATCATGAACAACAGTACCACAGTGTTCCATCATGTACAACAGTACCACAGTGTTCCATCATGAACAACAGTACCACAGTGTTCCATCATGAACAACAGTACCACAGTGTTCCATCATGTACAACAGTACCACAGTGTTCCATCATGCACAACAGTACCAGTGTTCCATCATGTACAACAGTACCACAGTGTTCCATCATGTACAACAGTACCACAGTGTTCCATCATGCACAACAGTACCACAGTATTCCATCATGTACAACAGTACCACAGTGTTCCATCATGCACAACAGTACCACAGTGTTCCATCATGTACAACAGTACCACAGTGTTCCATCATGTACAACAGTACTACAGTGTTCCATCATGTACAACAGGACCACAGTGTTCCATCATGTACAACAGTACCACAGTGTTCCATCATGTACAACAGTACCACAGTGTTCCATCATGAACAACAGTACCACAGTGTTCCATCATGAACAACAGTACCATAGTGTTCCATCATGTTCAACAGTACCACTGTGTTCCATCATGTACAACAGTACCACAATGTTCCATCATGTACAAAAGTACCACAGTGTTCCATCATGAACAACAGTACCACAGTGTTCCATCATGAACAACAGTACCACAGTGTTCCATCATGTACAACAGTACCACAGTGTTCCATCATGAACAACAGTACCACAGTGTTCCATCATGTACAACAGTGCCATAGTGTTCCATCATGTACAAAAGTACCACAGTGTTCCATCATGAACAACATTACCATAGTGTTCCATCATGTACAACAGTACCACAGTGTTCCATCATGTACAACAGTACTACAGTGTTCCATCATGTACAACAGTACCACAGTGTTCCATCATGTACAACAGTACCACAGTGTTCCATCATGTACAACAGTACCACAGTGTTCCATCATGAACAACAGTACCACAGTGTTCCATCATGAACAACAGTAACACAGTGTTCCATCATGTACAACAGTACTACAGTGTTCCATCATGTACAACAGTACCACAGTGTTCCATCATGAACAACAGTACCACAAAGTTCCATCATATACAACAGTACCACAGTGTTCCATCATGCACAACAGTACCACAGTGTTCCATCATGAACAACAGTACCACAGAGTTACATCATGTACAACAGTACCACAGTGTTCCATCATGTACAACAGTACCACAGTGTTCCATCATGTACAACAGTACTACAGTGTTCCATCATGTACAACAGTACCACAGTGTTCCATCATGAACAACAGTACCACAGTGTTCCATCATATACAACAGTACCACAGTGTTCCATCATGTACAACAGTACTACAGTGTCCCATCATGTACAACAGTACCACAGTGTTCCATCATGAACAACAGTACCACAGTGTTCCATCATGAACAACAGTACTACAGTGTTCCATCATGTACAACAGTACCATAGTGTTCCATCATGTACAACAGTACCACAGTGTTCCATCATGTACAACAGTACTACAGTGTTCCATCATGTACAACAGTACCACAGTGTTCCATCATGTACAACAGTACCACAGTGTTCCATCATGTACAACAGTACCACAGTGTTCCATCATGTACAACAGTACCACAGTGTTCCATCATGTACAACAGTACCACAATGTTCCATCATGTACAACAGTACTACAGTGTTCCATCATGTACAACAGTACTACAGTGTTCCATCATGTAGAGCAGTACCACAGTGTTCCATCATGAACAACAGTACCACAGTGTTCCATCATGTACAACAGTACCACAGTGTTCCATCATGTACAACAGTACCACAGTGTTCCATCATGAACAACAGTACCACAGTGTTCCATCATGTACAACAGTACCACAGTGTTCCATCATGAACAACAGTACCACAGTGTTCCATCATGTACAACAGTACCACAGTGTTCCATCATGAACAACAGTACCACAGTGTTCCATCATGTACAACAGTACCACAGTGTTCCATCATGAACAACAGTACCACAGTGTTCCATCATGAACAACAGTACCACAGTGTTCCATCATGTACAACAGTACCACAGTGTTCCATCATGCACAACAGTACCACAGTGTTCCATCATGTACAACAGTACCACAGTGTTCCATCATGTACAACAGTACCACAGTGTTCCATCATGTACAACAGTACCACAGTGTTCCATCATGTACAACAGTACCACAGTGTTCCATCATGTACAACAGTACCACAGTGTTCCATCATGTACAACAGTACCACAGTGTTCCATCATGTACAACAGTACCACAGTGTTCCATCATGAACAACAGTACCACAGTGTTCCATCATGAACAACAGTACCATAGTGTTCCATCTTGTTCAACAGTACCACTGTGTTCCATCATGTACAACAGTACCACAGTACCACAATGTTCCATCATGTACAAAAGTACCACAGTGTTCCATCATGAACAACAGTACCACAGTGTTCCATCATGAACAACAGTACCACAGTGTTCCATCATGTACAACAGTACCACAGTGTTCCATCATGAACAACAGTACCACAGTGTTCCATCATGTACAACAGTGCCATAGTGTTCCATCATGTACAAAAGTACCACAGTGTTCCATCATGAACAACATTACCATAGTGTTCCATCATGTACAACAGTACCACAGTGTTCCATCATGTACAACAGTACTACAGTGTTCCATCATGTACAACAGTACCACAGTGTTCCATCATGTACAACAGTACCACAGTGTTCCATCATGTACAACAGTACTACAGTGTTCCATCATGTACAACAGTACCACAGTGTTCCATCATGTTTTACAACAGTACCACAGTGTTCCATCATGTACAACAGTACTACAGTGTTCCATCATGTACAACAGTACCACAGTGTTCCATCATGTACAACAGTACCACAGTGTTCCATCATGTTTTACAACAGTACCACAGTGTTCCATCATGTACAACAGTACTACAGTGTTCCATCATGTACAACAGTACCACAGTGTTCCATCATGTACAACAGTACCACAGTGTTCCATCATGTACAACAGTACCACAGTGTTCCATCATGTACAACAGTACCACAGTGTTCCATCATGTACAACAGTACCACAGTGTTCCATCATGTACAACAGTACCACAGTGTTCCATCATGAACAACAGTACCACAGTGTTCCATCATGAACAACAGTAACACAGTGTTCCATCATGTACAACAGTACCACAGTGTTCCATCATGAACAACAGTACCACAGTGTTCCATCATGAACAACAGTAACACAGTGTTCCATCATGTACAACAGTACCACAGTGTTCCATCATAAACAACAGTACCACAGTGTTCCATCATGTATAACAGTACCACAGTGTTCCATCATATACAACAGTACTACAGTGTTCCATCATGTACAACAGTACCACAGTGTTCCATCATGAACAACAGTACCACAGTGTTCCATCATGAACAACAGTACCACAGTGTTCCATCATGAACAACAGTACTATAGTGTTCCATCATGTACAACAGTACCATAGTGTTCCATCATGTACAACAGTACCATAGTGTTCCATCATGAACAACAGTACTACAGTGTTCCATCATGTACAACAGTACCACAGTGTTCCATCATGAACAACAGTACCACAGTGTTCCATCATATACAACAGTACCACAGTGTTCCATCATGTACAACAGTACTACAGTGTCCCATCATGTACAACAGTACTACAGTGTTCCATCATGAACAACAGTACCACAGTGTTCCATCATGAACAACAGTACTACAGTGTTCCATCATGTACAACAGTACCATAGTGTTCCATCATGTACAACAGTACCACAGTGTTCCATCATGAACAACAGTACCACAGTGTTCCATCATGTACAACAGTACCACAGTGTTCCATCATGAACAACAGTACTACAGTGTTCCATCATGTACAACAGTACCATAGTGTTCCATCATGTACAACAGTACCACAGTGTTCCATCATGTACAACAGTACCATAGTGTTCCATCATGTACAACAGTACCACAGTGTTCCATCATGTACAACAGTACCACAGTGTTCCATCATGTACAACAGTACCACAGTGTTCCATCATGAACAACAGTACTACAGTGTTCCGTCATGTACAACAGTACCACAGTGTTCCATCATGTACAACAGTACCACAGTGTTCCATCATGTACAACAGTACTACAGTGTTCCGTCATGTACAACAGTACCACAGTGTTCCATCATGTACAACAGTACCACAGTGTTCCATCATGAACAACAGTGCCACAGTGTTCCATCATGTACAACAGTACCACAGTGTTCCATCATGAACAACAGTACCACAGTGTTCCATCATGTACAACAGTACCACAGTGTTCCATCATGTACAACAGTACCATAGTGTTCCATCATGTACAACAGTACCACAGTGTTCCATCATGAACAACAGTGCCATAGTGTTCCATCATGTACAACAGTACCACAGTGTTCCATCATGTACAACAGTACTACAGTGTTCCATCATGTACAACAGTACCACAGTGTTCCATCATGCACAACAGTACCACAGTGTTCCATCATAAACAACAGTGCCATAGTGTTCCATCATGTACAATAGTACCACAGTGTTACATCATGTACAATAGTACTACAGTGTTCCATCATGTGGTACAACAGTACCACAGTGTTCTGGCATGTTCATCTCCAGTTCCTTGGATCAAAACCCATTCAGTACCGTGACGTGGCACATCGCCCTTTAATATTCCTTCAGCAGTATTTTAAAGGTATGATATTCTTCCTGTGTCCCATGTGTGTCCCCTGCTGTGTCCCATGTGTGTCCCCTGCTGTGTCCCATGTGTGTCCCCTGCTGTGTCCCATGTGTGTCCCCTACTGTGTCCCATGTGTGTTCCCTGCTGTGTCCCATGTGTGTCCCCTGCTGTTTCCCGTGTGTGTCCCCTGCTGTGTCCCATGTGTGCCCCTGCTGTGTCCCATGTGTGTCCCATGTGTGTCCCCTGCTGTTTCCCATGTGTGTCCCCTGCTGTGTCCCATGTGTTTCCCATGTGTGTCCCCTGATGTGTCCCATGTGTGTCCCCTGCTGTGTCCCATGTGTGTCCCCTGCTGTGTCCCATGTGTGTCCTCTGCTGTGTCTCATGTGTGTCCCCTGCTGTGTCCCATGTGTGTCCCCTGCTGTGTCCCATGTGTGTCCCCTGCTGTGTCCCATGTGTGTCCCCTACTGTGTCCCATATGTGTTCCCTGCTGTGTCCCATGTGTGTCCCCTGCTGTTTCCCGTGTGTGTCCCCTGCTGTGTCCCATGTGTGCCCCTGCTGTGTCCCATGTGTGTCCCCTGCTGTTTCCCATGTGTGTCCCCTGCTGTGTCCCATGTGTTTCCCATGTGTGTCCCCTGATGTGTCCCATGTGTGTCCCCTGCTGTGTCCCATGTGTGTCCCCTGCTGTGTCCCATGTGTGTCCTCTGCTGTGTCTCATGTGTGTCCCCTGCTGTGTCCCATGTGTGTCCCCTGCTCTGTCCCATGTGTGTCCCCTGCTGTGTCCCATGTGTGTCCCATGATGTGTCCCATGTGTGTCTCCTGTTGTGTTTCATGTGTGTCTCCTGCTGTGTCCCATGTGTGTCCCCTGCTGTGTCCCATGTGTGTCCCCTGCTGTGTCCCATGTGTGTCCCCTGCTGTGTCCCATGTGTGTCCCCTGCTGTGTCCCATGTGTGTCCCCTGCTGTGTCCCATGTGTGTCCCCTGCTGTGTCCCATGTGTGTCCCCTGCTGTGTCTCATGTGTGTCCCCTGCTGTGTCCCATGTGTGTCCCCTGCTGTGTCCCATGTGTGTCCCCTGCTGTGTCCCGTGTGTGTCCCATGATGTGTCCCATGTGTGTCCCCTGCTGTGTTCCATGTGTGTCCCCTGCTGTGTCCCATGTGTGTCCCCTGCTGTGTCCCATGGTGTCCCCTGCTGTGTCCCATGTGTGTCCCCTGCTGTGTACCTGCTGTGTCCCATGTGTGTCCCCTGCTGTGTCCCATGTGTGTCCCCTGCTGTGTCCCATGTGTGTCCCCTGATGTGTCCCATGTGTGTCCCCTGCTGTGTCCCATGTATGTCCCCTGCTGTGTCCCATGTGTGTCCCATGTGTGTCCCCTGATGTGTCCCATGTGCGTTCCCTGCTGTGTCCCATGTGTGTCCCCTGCTGTGTCCCATGTGTGTCCCCTGCTGTGTCCCATGTGTGTTCCCTGCTGTGTCCCATGTGTGTCCCCTGCTGTGTCCCATGTGTGTTCCCTGCTGTGTCCCATGTGTGTCCCCTGCTGTGTCCCATGTGTCCCCTGCTGTGTCCCATGTGTGTCCCCTGCTGTGTCCCATGTGTGTCCTCTGCTGTGTCCCATGTGTGTCCCCTGCTGTGTCCCATGTGTCCCAAGTGTATGTTTCCTGTGTCATGTGTAATCTCCTGTGTCGTGTATACCTTTCCTTAGTTATGTATCCGTTTCATTTTTCACGTATACCTTTCCTGAGTCATGTATACCTCACACACACACACACACACACACACACACACACACACACACACACACACACACACACACACACACACACACACACACACACACACACACACACACACCCACACCCACCCACACCCACACACACACACACACACACAGACACACACACACACACACACACACACAGCTGAGAAGAAAGTGATTACATAGCGGGAACGCTTCACTCTGGAGGTCCCAAGGTGGTAATAGCGGTGATGTATAACCCACCACAGAACAGCAGGAGGCCAAGGCAAGAGTACGACGAGAGCAATAGAGCGATGGTTGACACACTGGCTAGAGTGGCCAGAAGAGCTCATGCATGCAGGGCAAAGCTCCTGATCATGGGTGACTTTAACCACAAGGAGATCGATTGGGAGAACTTGGACCCGCATGGGGGCCAAGATACATGGAGGGTTAAGATGATGGAGGTGGTACTGGAAAACTTCATGTCCCAACACGTAAGGGACACTACAAGAGAGAGAGGAGAGGATGAACCAGCAAGGCTGGACTTAGTATTCACCTTGAGTAGTGCAGATATCGAGGACATCACATATGAAAGACCCCTTGGGGCCAGTGACCATGTGGTTTTAAGCTTCGAATACACAGTAGAGCTACAAGTGGAGGGAGAAGCAGGAAGGCCAGGACGAATGAAGCCAAACTACAAGAAAGGGGACTACACAGGAATGAGGAACTTTATGAACGGGGTTCAGTGGGACAGAGAACTGGCAGGGAAGCCACTTAATGAGATGATGGAATATGTAGCAACAAAATGCAAGGAGGCTGAGGAGAGGTTTGTACCCAAGGGTAACAGGAATAATGAAAAAGCCAGGATGAGCCCTTGGTTTACCCGAAGGTGCAGGGAGGCAAAAACCAAGTGTGCTAGGGAATGGAAGAAATATAGAAGGCAAAGGACCCAGGAGAACAAGGAGAGCAGTCGTAGAGCCAGAAACGAATATGCACAGATAAGAAGGGAGGTCCAAAGACAGTATGAAAATGACATAGCAGCGAAAGCCAAATCTGACCCGAAACTGTTGTACAGCCACATCAGGAGGAAAACAACAGTCAAGGACCAGGTAATCAGGCTAAGGAAGGAAGGAGGAAAGACAAGAAATGACCGTGAAGTATGTGAAGAACTCAACAAGAGATTCAAAGAAGTGTTCACAGAGGAGACAGAAGGGGCTCCAGAAAGACGGAGAGGTGGGGCACACCACCATGTGCTGGACACAGTGCACACAACCGAGGAAGAAGTGAAGAGGCTTCTGAGTGAGCTAGATACCTCAAAGGCAATGGGGCCAGATAACATCTCCCCATGGGTATTGAGAGAGGGAGCAGAGGCGTTATGTGTACCCCTAACAACAATATTCAATACATCTATCGAAACAGGGAGATTGCCTGAGGCATGGAAGACAGCAAATGTAGTCCCAATCTTTAAAAAAGGAGACAGACATGAAGCATTAAACTACAGACCAGTGTCACTGACATGTATAGTATGCAAAATCATGGAGAAGATTATCAGGAGAAGAGTGGTGGAACACCTAGAAAGGAACGATCTCATCAACAGCAGCCAACATGGTTTCAGGGACAGGAAATCCTGTGTCACAAACCTACTGGAGTTCTATGACATGGTGACAGCAGTAAGACAAGAGAGAGAGGGGTGGGTGGATTGCATATTCTTGGACTGCAAGAAGGCGTTTGACACAGTTCCACACAAGAGATTGGTGCAAAAACTGGAGGACCAAGCAGGGATAACAGGGATCAGGGAATACTTGTCAGGAAGACAGCAACGAGTCATGGTACGTGGCGAGGTGTCAGAGTGGGCACCTGTGACCAGCGGGGTCCCACAGGGGTCAGTCCTAGGACCAGTGCTGTTTCTGGTATTTGTGAACGACATGACGGAAGGAATAGACTCTGAGGTGTCCCTGTTTGCAGATGACGTGAAGTTGGTGAGAAGAATTCACTCGATCGAAGGCCAGGCAGAACTACAAAGGGATCTGGACAGGCTGCAGACCTGGTCCAGCAATTGGCTCCTGGAGTTCAATCCCACCAAGTGCAAAGTCATGAAGATTGGGGAAGGGCAAAGAAGACCGCAGACGGAGTACAGTCTAGGGGGCCAGAGACTACAAACCTCACTCAAGGAAAAAAATCTTGGGGTGAGTATAACACCAGGCACATCTCCTGAAGCGCACATCAACCAAATAACTGCTGCAGCATATGGGCGCCTAGCAAACCTCAGAACAGCATTCCGACATCTTAATAAGGAGTCATTCAGGACCCTGTACACCGTGTATGTTAGGCCCATATTGGAGTATGCGGCACCAGTTTGGAACCCACACCTAGCCAAGCACGTAAAGAAACTAGAGAAAGTGCAAAGGTTTGCAACAAGACTAGTCCCAGAGCTAAGAGGTATGTCCTACGAGGAGAGGTTAAGGGAAATCAACCTGACGACACTGGAGGACAGGAGAGATAGGGGGGACATGATAACGACATACAAAATACTGAGAGGAATTGACAAGGTGGACAAAGACAGGATGTTCCAGAGATTGGACACAGTAACAAGGGGACACAGTTGGAAGTTGAAGACGCAGATGAATCACAGGGATGTTAGGAAGTATTTCTTCAGCCACAGAGTAGTCAGTAAGTGGAATAGTTTGGGAAGCGATGTAGTGGAGGCAGGATCCATACATAGCTTTAAGCAGAGGTACGATAAAGCTCACGGCTCAGGGAGAGTGACCTAGTAGCGATCAGTGAAGAGGCAGGGCCAGGAGCTATGACTCGACCCCTGCAACCACAAATAGGTGAGTACGTGTGTGTGTGTGTGTGTGTGTGTGTGTGTGTGTGTGTGTGTGTGTGTGTGTGTGTGTGTGTGTGTGTGTGTTTGTGTGTGTGTGTGTGTGTGTGTGTGTGTGTGTGTGTGAGTGTGTGTGTGTGTGTGTGTGTGTGTGTGTGTGTGTGTGTGTGTGTGTGTGTGTGTGTGTGTGTGTGTGTGTGTGTGTGTGTGTGTGTGTCTGTGTACTCACCTAGTTGTGGTTGCAGGGGTCGATTCATAGCTCCTGGCCCCGCCTCTTCACTGGTCGCTACTGGGTCACTCTTCCTGCTCCATGCGCTTTATCATACCTCTTCTTAATGCTATGTATGGCTCCTGCCTCCACTACATCACTTCCCAGACTATTCCACTTCCTGACAACTCTATGACTAAAGAAATACTCCTATCATCCCTGTGATTCGTCTAAGTCTTCAACTTCCAACCGTGTCCCCTTGTTGCTGTGTCCCATTTCTGGAACATTCTGTCTTTGTCCACCTTGTCGATTCCTCTCAGTATTTTATATGCCGTTATCACATCCCCCCTATCTCTCCTGTCCTCCAGTGTCTCCAAGTCGATTTCCCTTAGCTCCGGGACTAGTCTTGTTGGAAATTTTTGCACTTTCTCTAGTTTCCTCACATGCTTGGCTAGGTGAGGGTTCTAAACTGGCGCTGCATACTCTAATATGGGCCTAACGTACACAGTATACAGGGTCCTGAATGACTCCTTATTTAGATGTCGGAATGCTGTTGTCAGGTTTGCCAGACGCCCGTATGCTGTAGCAGTTATTTGGTTGATGTGCGCCTCAGGAGATGTGCCTGGTGTTATACTCACCCTAAGATCCTCTTCCTTGAGTGAGGTTTGTAGGCTCCGGCCCCCTAGATTGTAGTCCGTCTGTGGTCTTCTTTGCCCTTCCCCAATCTTCATGACTCTGCGCTTGATGGGGTTTAACTCCAGCAGCCGTTTGCTGGACCAGGCCTGCAGCCTGTCTAGATCTCCCTGTAGTTTTCTTGGTCGTCGTCTGATTGAATTCTTCTCACCAACTTCACATCATCCGCAAACAGTGACACTTCGGAGTCTATTCGTTTTGTCATGTCGTTCACAAATACCAGAAACAGCACCGGTCCTAGGACTGATCCCTGTGGCACCTCCACTCGTTACAGGCGCCCACTCTGACACCTCGCCACTTACCATGACTCGCTGTTGTCTTCCTGACAGGAATTCTCTGATCCATTGTAGTGCCTTCTCTGTTATTCCTGCCTGGTCCTCCAGCTTTTGCACTAATCTCTTGTGTGGAAACTGTGTCAAACGCCTTCTTACAGTCCAAGAAAATGCAATCTACCCACCTCTCTCTCTCTCTCTCTCTCTCTCTCTCTCTCTCTCTCCTTCTCTCTCTCTCCTTCTCTCTCTCTCTCTCTCTCTCTCTCTCTCTCTCTTTCTCTCTCTCTCTCTCTCTCTCTCTCTCTCTCTCTCTCTCTCTCTCTCTCTCTCTCTCTCTCTCTCTCTCTCTCTCTCTCTCTCTCTCTCTCTCTCTCTTGTCTTACTGCCGTCACCCTCTCATAGAAGTCCAGTAGGTTTGTGACGTAGGATCTTCTTTCCCTGAAACCATGCTGGCTGTTGTTGATAAGCTCATTCCTTTCTAGGTGCTCCACCACTTTTTTCCTGATAATTTTCTCCATAAACTTGCATATTATACATGTCAGTGACACTGTTCTGTATTTTAATGCTTCGTGTCTGTCTCTTTTTTTAAAAATTGGGACTACATTTGCTCTCTTCCATACTTCCGATACTCGCCCTGTTTCGATAGATGTGTTGAAGATAGTTGTTAGTGGTACACAAAGCGCCTCTGCTCCCTCTCTCAGGACCCATGGAGAGATGTTATCCGATCCCATCGCCTTTGAGGTATCTAGCTCGCTTAGCAGCCTCTTCACTTCTTCCTCGGTTGTATGTATTGTGTCCAACACTTGATGGTGTACGCCACCTCTCCGCCTTTCTGGAGGCCCTTTTGTCTCCTCTGTGAGCACTTCTTTGAATCTCATGTTGAGCTCCTCACATACTTCGCGGTCATTTTTTGTGACCTCCCCTCCTTCCTTCCTCATCCTGATTACCTGGTCCTTGACTGTTGTTTTCCTCCTGATGTGGCTGTACAACAGCTTTGGGTTAGATTTGGCTTTCGCTGCTATGTCACTCTCGTATTGTCTTACCTGTGCATTCTTACCTGTGCATATTCATTTTACTCTACGACTGCTTTCGTTATTCTCCTAAATCCTTTGCCTTCTATACTTCTTTCATTCCCTAGGACACTTGGTTTTGGTCTCCCTGCACCTTTGGGTGAACCATGGGCTCATCCTTGCTTTTTCGTTATTCCTGTTACCCTTGGGTACAAACCTTTCCTCAGCTTCCTTGCATATTATTGCCACATTGTGTGTTCGTGTGTGTGTGTGTGTGTGTGTGTGTGTGTGTGTGTGTGTGTGTGTGTGTGTGTGTGTGTGTGTGTGTGTGTGTGTGTGTGTGTGTGTGTGTGTGTGTGTGTGTGTGTGTGTGTGTGTGTGTGTGTGTGTGTGTGTGTGTGTGTGTGTGTGTGTGTGTGTGTGTGTGCGTGCGCGCGTGTGTTTCTCTCGCTCACTTCACTCCTTTACCATGGGGGACTTCGGCAATTTTTGTTTTTAAATTAAAGCAAAATGTAGCTTTAGCGTGTAAGCTGAGAGACTTTGATGAGTAGTGTGTTAATGGCAGACGTTTGCCTCATTACCCGTGTTCTCTCCTGCAAACCAACCTCACTGTTCACTAACAAAAGCGACTCGCATTTGCACAAACTATTTCTTGGTGTTTGTGTTGGTGGCTGTCAGCGATACTCGCCTTATATCGTGCACGACAATGATAATGATCCATCATTAAAATAGTAACGAGGAAAATCTGTTCTTTGGATAGAGAAGAATGATAGTGGTGGTGGGGTGGTAGGAAGGGGTGGTAGTGGAAGTTGTGATGTGGTAATGAGGGGGGTGGTGGTATGGCAGTGGGGATTGATGGCGGTAGAGACGGGTGGTGATGATCGTAATTGGTGATGGTGTGGTTTAGGGGTAGGTTGTGGTGGTATGGTTGTGGGGGGTGATTGTGGTAGAGAGGGAGAGTGGTGGCGGTAAGTGGTATTGGTGGTGATGGTGTGGTGGTGGTGGTGTGGTGTAGGGGTAGGTAGTGGTGGTGATAGAGAGGGGTGGTGGTGGTAGGGAAGGATGGTGGTGTTGTGACTGGGTGATGAATGGAAGGGTATTTATGGGAATGGAGGCCTGAGGACGGTTATGGTGACTGTGGCACGGGGAGAGGATGTGAGTGGTGATGGTGGTAATGGAAGTAACGATGAAGCTGGTGATGACTGCAACTTGGTTAACATACTGCCAATAACAACCACATCTGCATCCCAGGTAAACAGAAGTGAGACGTGCCTGTGCCCCTACGAGGATAAGCCAGGCATTGATTTGATAGTGCCAGTGTCACCTGTATGTAGCGCTTTATTGCCAGTCTTCTGTCACACACTTCTTCCAGTGTTAACAATTCTGCCAGAGTGGAGGGATTTTGTATATAGATCTAACTTGTTTAAGTTACAACCTTGCTTTCAACTTTGCTGCCCCATAGTTTGGATGTAGGGAACTTGTAGGACATGGCTATTATATACATAACAGTAACTGTACAAAGAGTACCACAGTGACTGAATTGGAAATACCAGTACTCTTGTGGCCTGACACACACATCTGAGGGATGAATTCTCTGAAGTTCTGTTCGGAAAATTTGCCTTCGTGAACTCAAATCTTCCAGCAAGGTTTTTAGATTGAGTAACTAACAAAGTCGTGCTGACTGAGAACTTCACAAAATACGTAGTTACTAACAATTATTCAATACTTGTGGGAATTTTCAACATGATATAAGTTTTATTATCAATCCAGGAAGGCTTAAATAATAATAGCAATATTAGCAGATAGTGCTTTGAGTGTCGTGTAGTGTGACTGGGAGTCGAGGGGCGGACAGCAGTCATTATCATCTGGAAACACCAGAGAGGATGTTGGAAGTTACCTCCCATAATTTTCCTCAAGTAATGTCCTCGCCAGACAATCACAGTGCTGGACGCAACAACAAGAAGAACAGAGGCAGCCAGAGGCAGCCAGAGGCAGCCAGAGGCAGCCAGAGGCAGCCAGAGGCAGCCAGAGGCAGCCAGAGGCAGCCAGAGGCAGCCAGAGGCAGCCTCTCATTCCAACATACCAGACGGTTTCGTGTCGATCTCTCCTGTCTGTGAAAGTTCAAGTAAATAGATATACTAACTAGCGTGCCCATTCTAAGATAGTTTACCCATTCACCTGAATTGTGATAAGTTATAGAGTTAGTATAGTGTCCAACACTTTAGTGAGCATACTCTTGCTTATAGCGTGAAATTAGGAATTGTTGACCTTGTTTAACTACAGATTTCTCAGTTCAGCATTATTTACCTCTAACCAGTCATCTCACAGAATACAAGTTGCTTCCAGACCCAGCCATCGGTTAGTCAGATGGGAAGACCTTGGCTAGGAGTCTTCACATCTCTTATAGGTCTGTTTTACGAGTTTACAAGTGTGATGATGCTTCTCTTGGTCCTCCGTCCATTTTTTCTTTTATCCAGAAGAAAAATGACATGCTGTTGGAGTGTGAGCAAAGCAACATTTATGAAGGAATTCAGAGGAAACCGGTTAGCTGGACTTGAGTCCTGGAGGTTGGAAATGCAGTGTCTGTACTCTGACGGAGGGGTGGAGATATGTTGCAGCTTTTAAATTATAGTGTCGGCACGCTTCTGGCAAGACGGTGACGAAGTGAGTGACCATGAAAGTGTTTTTTTTCTTTCCCGGGTCACCCTTCCTTGGTGGGAAAAGGCCGATGTGTTAATAAAAGAATGTTCAGGTAATTTTGTAAAGATAAGAATTATCAACTCTTTTAATTTGCGAAGGCAATACCCATCCCGCATTAAACAAGTCCTCACAAGTTTAGATCATATATGTGTATATTTATCAAATAAGGAGATCCAGTTGGTAGCGCATTTCACCCCTCCATGGAAGATGTGTTCATTTAATATCACATACCTACAAGTCCCTCCCAAGAAGCTCATTGCTAGTAATCCCTTCCTTAAATCTCTTGTTAGAGCAACTGCTCAAGAAGAAATTTCTCACCTAGCTGGTAGTAATAAGTTATCACAAGTTATATATACTGATGGATCTAAACAGGAGTCTTCTGGCAGGGCTGCATCTGCTCTTGTTGCCACCTCCCTAGTTAAGAACGATAATAAATTTGTTGAGTTAGGCATAAGAATTAACAACTGGGCGTCTACACTGCAAACTGAATTGTTTGCAATCCTAATGGCGCTAAAGCTAACCTATGACACTGAGCTTGACTATCATCATTACTGATTCTATGTCATCATTGAAGGCTCTTGACTCATATAATGACTCCAGCAACATGCTCATTGGGGAAGCCAGGTATAGATACTCAAAAATTAGGGACAAAGGAATTAATGTACAATTGCTATGGATCCCATCACACATTGGATTACTCCTTCATGATAAAGTTGATATGTTAGCCAAGAAGAGTACCCAGAAGGAGAATGTAGAATATAACTTTGGTATAACTGTGTCTAGCATTAGGAATAATATTAGGAGAGAAGTAAATAATGAAAATGATTGTTATAGGAATGCAGTTAGAAGCCTGAGTAGATCTATAACCCACTATGATAACATGAACGTAGATAAGTATGTTTATGGAGCAACTTGCAATGTGAACAGACTGACTGATGTTGTAGTGGCCAGACTTAGGCTTGGTTACAAGTACTTCTGGCAGTTTGGGAGACACACAGATGATGATCAAACTAAATGTAAATTATGTGATCAGGCATATGGTCACTCTCTTGAACACTATGTGCTTAATTGTCCACTTATTGAGGAATACAGAGACAGACAGTATAATAACCTATGTGACATGTCAAGATATCTTATTAATGAAAATAAGATACCAGATATACTAAGCAAATTTCCTAAATTTGCTTGTAACAGATAAGTGAACTATAGATATGTAGATATAAATCCATATGTATTCCTGTTAACCCTTTGGGGCCTAGTTCCTAGGCCTTTTGTGTATCCATATGCTCTCGCGCTACTGTCCACAGGATGGATATGGGGTGCACAATAAACTAGCCACTTCGGTGGCAAAATCTAAAATCTTGGTAGCGCACTCATCTCACACAATATAAGTTCATTCAGGTATACATAAATACAGTTACATAGAATTATCATACATAGCAGCATATGTGTAGAGAACCTGGGATGACCCAAAAATGTCAGACAAAGTGACTTATTTCCATTGGGGTCCTTTTAATACCTTATTATTATACTATAAAGGAGATAATATCTTATTATTATACTATAAAGGAGATAATATCTTATTATTATACTATAAAGGAGATAATATCTTATTATTATACTATAAAGGAGATATACGAGGAATAAGGTCAAATGAGTTATTTATATTCACATGTGTGATAATTAAAAAATAAATAAAAAATAATTCTCCTCCCTTTCTGTCGCTACATTCATTAGGTACCTTTTGGCTCTCTTCCTGAATTGGTTCATGCTATGACTGACTTTGACATGTGCAGGTGGTCTGTTCCATCCCTTTATTGCTCTACAGTAAAAGGTGTTTGAAGCCTGGCCACTGACTGTGGGTACTACAAAGTTTTGCCAGTGGTTCGATCCCCAGAACCGGTGGACACATTGTGTATGTTTCCTGTTCACTTAGCAGTGAGTAGGTACACGTTGAGTATACAAATTGTTCAGGCTAGATCCATCCATGATGATGGATTATCTGGTTCTGTTCAGGAACCACCAGAGTCAACTGGTGTGGGTTGCATCCTGGGGGACAAGATTAACCTAAGTTGCCCGAAATGCTCTGCATAACCAGGGGCTTACTATATATGTTAGCTAGGTTTCTATATGTTGTATAATGTACTTGTAGAAATATAGATTATTATTAGTAGTATTTTTATTATACATTAGTTAAACCTGATGCACCATTCTCTATGTTTTTCAGTTTAAAGAAAACGTATTGAAGTTCCAGGATTCTGAGTAACCAAAATATTTTTTTCCAAATTATCGCGATAGCTTCAGAAAAAGAAAACAAGAAGACGTTGTTCAGATTACTAGTCCAGGAGGGTTAGTAATCCAAGCAAGCTCCGGATAGTCAAGTAGTGAGGCTTATTTATACACAGTGTTCAGATCACAACGTGAACGACCAGGATCAAATTCTGGGCCATGAGGACACTTGCAGACAGGTACCTGCGACCTTCGACTGTGATTGCATTATTAGCTCATGCCCATTACTAATGCTTTAGTAGAATAAATTTTGAATTTCTGAACAACAGTATGCTGATAAAGATGCCAATTTTAATCATTGTATCCACGGAAGTAGGTGAATATATATGTAGACAAATTCTGTTGTGTGACCAAGATTAAGTTTATTCAGGTACAGGTACACATAAATACGGTTACATAAATTATCATACATAGTAGCATATGTATGATAATTTAGAGTCCTTGTACTTATTTCACTCCACGAAAAATGGGGAGTAATGCAGTAGTTTTATGTGAACACAATACCCTTTTTTTGAGGGGATGGGGGTTGAGAGTGGAAGACAAGGGTAGATCAGAAGAATAGATTTTGTGAGAGGAGCCTTTCAGTGAGGACTTAGCCCAGTTGCTAGGTCAGGGCTCTAGTTTCCCGCTCTGGTGGAGAGCTGGGGTTGGAGTTCGAGTCCTGGTCGTGCTGCAGTATTTCTCTGAATATACCACTTTCAAAACACCTTGGAATGATAAACAGTGACTTATGATATATAATATAGTTGAAAATATCGTACATTCCAGCTACAGTGTTTACATCAACACGTTCGATTAGGATTACAATACTTAAATGTGTACATTAATATTTTGCTTACAGTATTAATATTATGTATACACTAATATTATGTATACACTAATATTATGTATACACTAATATTATGTATACACTAATATTATGAATGCACTAATATTATGTATACACTAATAATATGTATACACTAATAGTATGTATACACTAATATTATGTATACACTAATATTATGTATACACTAATATTATGTATATGTTAATATATACACTAACATTATGTTTACCAATATTTTCGTGTCTCAAAGTCTGCAACTTTCGTATTGTGCTTTTGTCATAATGATCAAGATATATATAAAAATAATTATGTTCATTGTCTCCCCAACAATGACATGTTAGTTGGACATTGTACACTGAACATCCAGCTGCTCACTGGTCGCTGTCTTTTTCCATTGTGCTCCTACATAAATCAGTCAGTGGTAATAACAAAGTTCAGAATTTTTCTGTCCAAGTTGTAATGTCATTGTTAACTTGGGGAAAGAGTTATCGTGGATAGCATCAGTTATTTTTTTTTTTGTGATTGGTTGGTTCAATTTAGTTTAAAGCCTATCGACTACATTAGGGTCATTAAGGCTTCGCCTGACCTTTTCACCGCCAGTCGGGTATACTTTTAACCCTTATTTTAGGTATTAAAGTAAACTTTCGGCATGTATACGCTGGGAAAAATACACATGTGGGTGTATATGTATACTGAGACAACAATACTTCTGGTAACGGGTTATTAAAATCACCTGCGAGTACTGGAAGAGTATACAATATATAGAGTATACAAGGTATACAGAGTATACATTGGAAGAAAAAACAAGAAAGCCTCCACAAAAAGTCACTAGTAATCCATATTGAGGAGAGGAAGCTTTAGCCGATGTTTCGGTCCTTCGTGTACTATCGTTAAGTCACAACAAGTGTTGTCAGTTATTTATCAGTTCTTCCAGCCACGGTATTGTGGATAAGTTGTGAATTGTTCCAGCCACGGTATTGTGAATTGTTCCAGCCACGGTATTGTGAATTGTTCCAGCCACGGTATTGTGAATTGTTCCAGCCACGGTATTGTGAATTGTTCCAGCCACGGTATTGTGAATTGTTCCAGCCACGGTATTGTGGATAAGTTGTGAATTGTTCCAGCCACGGTATTGTGAATTGTTCCAGCCACGGTATTGTGAATTGTTCCAGCCACGGTATTGTGAATTGTTCCAGCCACGGTATTGTGAATTGTTCCAGCCACGGTATTGTGGATAAGTTGTGAATTGTTCCAGCCACGGTATTGTGAATTGTTCCAGCCACGGTATTGTGAATTGTTCCAACCACGGTATTGTGGATAAGTTGTGAATTGTTCCAGCCACGGTATTGTGAATTGTTCCAGCCACGGTATTGTGGATAAGTTGTGAATTGTTCCAGCCACGGTATTGTGGATAAGTTGTGAATTGTTCCAGCCATGGTATTGTGGATAAGTTGTGAATTGTTCCAGCCACGGTATTGTGAATTGTTCCAGCCACGGTATTGTGAATTGTTCCAGCCACGGTATTGTGGATAAGTTGTGAATTGTTCCAGCCACGGTATTGTGAATTGTTCCAGCCACGGTATTGTGGATAAGTTGTGAATTGTTCCAGCCACGGTATTGTGAATTGTTCCAGCCACGGTATTGTGGATAAGTTGTGAATTGTTCCAGCCACGGTATTGTGGATAAGTTGTGAATTGTTCCAGCCATGGTATTGTGGATAAGTTGTGAATTGTTCCAGCCACGGTATTGTGAATTGTTCCAGCCACGGTATTGTGAATTGTTCCAGCCACGGTATTGTGGATAAGTTGTGAATTGTTCCAGCCACGGTATTGTGAATTGTTCCAGCCACGGTATTGTGGATAAGTTGTGAATTGTTCCAGCCACGGTATTGTGGATAAGTTGTGAATTGTTCCAGCCATGGTATTGTGGATAAGTTGTGAATTGTTCCAGCCACGGTATTGTGGATAACTTGTGAATTGTTCCAGCCACGGTATTGTGGGTTAGTTGTGAATTGTTCCAGCCACGGTATTGTGGGTTAGTTGTGAATTGTTGCAGCCACGGTATTGTGGGTTAGTTGTGAATTGTTCCAACCACGGTATTGTGGATAAGTTGTGAATTGTTGCAGCCACGGTATTGTGGGTTAGTTGTGAATTGTTCCAGCCACGGTATTGTGGGATAGTTGTGAATTGTTGCAGCCACGGTATTGTGGGTTAGTTGTGAATTGTTCCAGCCACGGTATTGTGGATAAGTTGTGAATTGTTCCAGCCACGGTATTGTGGGTAAGTTGTGAATTGTACTAGCCACGGTATTGTGGATAAGTTGTGAATTGTTCCAGCCACGGTATTGTGAATTGTTCCAGCCACGGTATTGTGGATAAGTTGTGAATTGTTCCAGCCACGGTATTGTGGGTTAGTTGTGAATTGTTCCAGCCACGGTATTGTGGATAAGTTGTGAATTGTTCCAGCCACGGTA
>NC_091332.1:6416280-6423780 GCF_038502225.1 Cherax quadricarinatus
TAGACAGAGACAGAACAAAATCAGAACGACAGCAGCTGAGGGAGAGGACAAAAAAGCGAAAGGAGCTAGGAAAAGAGACAAGGAGGGAACCAGCAGAGGTCAGTCAGAGCAGGACAGAACAGCAAGGGCAAGCACACATACAACTACTCTCAGAACCACACAACCTATCACACCATCCCAACACACCCTACAATCCATACCCACAGCCTCCACCCAACACCAAGCTATAGAACCCCACAGTATGCCACCAGGTCTCCCACCCTCACAGGCCCCCCAAACCACAGTGTTGGAAAGGAAACTGAAGGTATGGTACACAAACGCTGATGGAATAACAAATAAGTGGGAGGAGTGGCAAGAAAGAGTCAAAGAAGCATCACCGGACATCATAGCTCTCACAGAAACCAAGCTTACAGGTATGATAACAGATGCCATCTTTCCAACGGGATACCAAATCCTGAGGAAAGACAGAGGGAACAGGGGGGGTGGAGGAGTGGCGTTGCTGATCAAAAATCGCTGGAATTTTGATGAGCTGGAGAGAGAAGATAGCGGAGAAGAAAGCGATTACATAGTGGGAACACTTCACTCTGGAGGTCCCAAGGTGGTAATAGCAGTGATGTATAACCCACCACAGAACAGCAGGAGGCCAAGGCAAGAGTACGACGAGAGCAATAGAGCGATGGTTGACACACTGGCTAGAGTGGCCAGAAGAGCTCATGCATGCAGGGCAAAGCTCCTGATCATGGGTGACTTTAACCACAAGGAGATAGATTGGGAGAACTTGGACCCACATGGGGGCCAAGATACTTGGAGGGCTAAGATGATGGAGGTGGTACTGGAGAACTTCATGTACCAACACGTAAGGGACACTACAAGAGAGAGAGGAGAGGATGAACCAGCAAGGCTGGACTTAGTATTCACCTTCAGTAGTGCAGATATCGAGGACATCACATATGAAAGACCCCTTGGGGCCAGTGACCATGTGGTTGTAAGCTTCGAATACACAGTAGAGCTACAAGTGGAGGGAGAAGCAGGAAGGCCAGGACGAATGAAGCCAAACTACAAGAAAGGGGACTACACAGGAATGAGGAACTACCTGAACGGGGTTCAGTGGGACAGAGAACTGGCAGGGAAACCAGTTAATGAGATGATGGAATATGTAGCAATAAAATGCAAGGAGGCTGAGGAGAGGTTTGTACCCAAGGGTAACAGGAGTAATGAAAAAGCCAGGATGAGCCCATGGTTTACCCAAAGGTGCAGGGAGGCAAAAACCAAGTGTGCTAGGGAATGGAAGAAATATAGAAGGCAAAGGACCCAGGAGAATAAGGAGAACAGTCGTAGAGCCAGAAATGAATATGCACAGATAAGAAGGGAGGCCCAAAGACAATATGAAAATGACATAGCAGCGAAAGCCAAATCTGACCCGAAACTGTTGTACAGCCACATCAGGAGGAAAACAACAGTCAAGGACCAGGTAATCAGGCTAAGGAAGGAAGGAGGAGAGACAACAGGAAATGACCGGGAAGTATGTGAAGAACTCAACAAGAGATTCAAAGAAGTGTTCACAGAGGAGACAGAAGGGACTCCAGAAAGACGGAGAGGTGGGGCACACCACCAAGTGCTGGACACAGTGCACACAACCGAGGAAGAAGTGAAGAGGCTTCTGAGTGAGCTAGATACCTCAAAGGCAATGGGGCCAGATAACATCTCCCCATGGGTATTGAGAGAGGGAGCAGAGGCGCTATGTGTACCCCTAACAACAATATTCAATACATCTATCGAAACAGGGAGATTGCCTGAGGCATGGAAGACAGCAAATGTAGTCCCAATCTTTAAAAAAGGAGACAGACATGAAGCATTAAACTACAGACCAGTGTCACTGACATGTATAGTATGCAAAATCATGGAGAAGATTATCAGGAGAAGAGTGGTGGAACACCTAGAAAGGAATGATCTCATCAACAGCAGCCAGCATGGTTTCAGGGACGGGAAATCCTGTGTCACAAACCTACTGGAGTTCTATGACATGGTGACAGCAGTAAGACAAGAGAGAGAGGGGTGGGTGGATTGCATTTTCTTGGACTGCAAGAAGGCGTTTGACACAGTTCCACACAAGAGATTGGTGCAAAAACTGGAGGACCAAGCAGGGATAACAGGGAAGGCACTACAATGGATCAGGGAATACTTGTCAGGAAGACAGCAGCGAGTCATGGTACGTGGCGAGGTGTCAGAGTGGGCACCTGTGACCAGCGGGGTCCCGCAGGGGTCAGTCCTAGGACCAGTGCTGTTTCTGGTATTTGTGAACGACATGACGGAAGGAATAGACTCTGAGGTGTCCCTGTTTGCAGATGACGTGAAGTTGATGAGAAGAATACACTCGATCGAAGACCAGGCAGAACTACAAAGGGATCTGGACAGGCTGCAGAACTGGTCCAGCAATTGGCTCCTGGAGTTCAATCCCACCAAGTGCAAAGTCATGAAGATTGGGGAAGGGCAAAGAAGGCCGCAGACGGAGTACAGTCTAGGGGGTCAGAGACTACAAACCTCACTCAAGGAAAAAGATCTTGGGGTGAGTATAACACCAGGCACATCTCCTGAAGCGCACATCAACCAAATAACTGCTGCAGCATATGGGCGCCTAGCAAACCTCAGAACAGCATTCCGACATCTTAATAAGGAATCGTTCAGGACCCTGTACACCGTATACGTTAGGCCCATATTGGAGTATGCGGCACCAGTTTGGAACCCACACCTAGCCAAGCACGTAAAGAAACTAGAGAAAGTGCAAAGGTTTGCAACAAGACTAGTCCCAGAGCTAAGAGGTATGTCCTACGAGGAGAGGTTAAGGGAAATCAACCTGACGACACTGGAGGACAGGAGAGATAGGGGGGACATGATAACGACATACAAAATACTGAGAGGAATTGACAAGGTGGACAAAAACAGGATGTTCCAGAGATTGGACACAGTAACAAGGGGACACAGTTGGAAGCTAAAGACACAGATGAATCACAGGGATGTTAGGAAGTATTTCTTCAGCCACAGAGTAGTCAGTAAGTGGAATAGTTTGGGAAGCGATGTAGTGGAGGCAGGATCCATACATAGCTTTAAGCAGAGGTACGATAAAGCTCACGGCTCAGGGAGAGTGACCTAGTAGCGATCAGTGAAGAGGCGGGGCCAGGAGCTCGGACTCGACCCCCGCAACCTCAACTAGGTGAGTACAACTAGGTGAGTACACACACACACACACACACACACACACACAGGGGTCGGTCCTAGGACCAGTGCTATTTTTGGTATATGTGAACAACATGATGGAAGGGTTAGACTCAGAAGTGTCCCTGTTTGCAGATGATGTGAAGTTAATGAGGAGAATTAAATCTGATGAGGACCAGGCAGGACTTCAAAGAGACCTGGACAGACTGGACACCTGGTCCAGCAAATGGCTTCTCGAATTTAATCCTGCCAAATGCAAAGTCATGAAGATAGGGGAAGGGCACAGAAGACCACAGACAGAGTATAGGCTAGGTGGCCAAAGACTGCAAACCTCACTCAAGGAGAAAGATCTTGGGGTGAGTATAACACCGAGCATGTCTCCGGAAGCACACATCAATCAGATAACTGCTGCAGCATATGGGCGCCTGGCAAACCTGAGAACAGCATTCCGACACCTTAGTAAGGAATCATTCAAGACACTGTACACCGTGTATGTCAGGCCCATACTGGAGTATGCAGCACCTGTTTGGAACCCGCACTTGATAAAGCACGTCAAGAAACTAGAGAAAGTACAAAGGTTTGCAACAAGGTTAGTTCCAGAGCTAAGGGGAATGTCCTATGAAGAAAGATTAAGGGAAATCGGCCTGACGACACTGGAGGACAGGAGGGTCAGGGGAGACATGATAACGACATATAAAATACTGCGTGGAATAGACAAGGTGGACAAGGACAGGATGTTCCAGGGAGGGGACACAGAAACAAGAGGCCACAATTGGAAGTTGAAGACACAAATGAGTCAGAGAGATAGTAGGAAGTATTTCTTCAGTCATAGAGTTGTAAGGCAGTGGAATAGCCTAGAAAATGACGTAGTGGAGGCAGGAACCATACACAGTTTTAAGACGAGGTTTGATAAAGCTCATGGAGCGGGGAGAGAGAGGGTCTAGTAGCAACCGGTGAAGAGGCGGGGCCAGGAGCTAGGACTCGACCCCTGCAACCACAAATAGGTGAGTACAAATAGGTGAGTACACACACACACACACAGGTATGATAAAGCTCACGGTTCAGGGAGAGTGACCTAGTAGCGACCAGTGAAGAGGCGGAGCCAGGAGCTAGGACTCGACCCCTGCAACCTCAACTAGGTGAGTACACACACACACACACACACAGGAGGCAGGAACCTTACATAGTTTTAAGGCTAGGTATGATAAAGCTCATGGAGCAGGGAGAGGGAGGACCCAGTAATAGTCAGTGAATAGTCGGGGCCAGGAACTGAGTCTCGACCTCTGCAACCAACCACAATTAGGTGAGTACACACAGTAGCGACCAGCAGAGAGGCTGAGCAAGGAACTGTGAATCGACCCCTGTGACCACAGATTGGTGAGTACACAGAGGGCGGTGTTGATGTCTTCTCTCCTTGTTTGTCTTGTGTTTGTTTTTAAGCAATGGATCTGATGGCGAAAGCAAAAAACAAACATGTAAGGTGATTGAGGAAACACAAGTGTTTTGATTCTGCATTATCTTACAAGATAGATAAATAGATGGATAGAGAGAGAGAGAGAGAGAGAGAGAGAGAGAGGGAGGAGAGAGGGGGGGGGAGGAGAGAGGTGGTTAACTCTGTCAGTGAGGTTTATATTTGAAGGAAAAAGCCAGTGTTTGAAGAACATGGTAGGTGCTAAATTGACTCGAAGGGTTTAGCTCTTCCCCCTGATTAAATAAATAAAGGTCATAGTCCCCTCAAGGCTGAGGGTGCCGCCTTGATGCTGGTTAAAGGCTCACCATAGAAATTAAACTATCTTCATAAGCTGCATATATATATATATATATATATATATATATATATATATATATATATATATATATATATATATATATATATATATATATATATATATATATATATATTCGATTAAGTTGCTGTACAATGATTTAAAGGGCCCTTTTAGATATACCTTATACTGGTGGCTGACCTTGTAACTTACACTGTTCAGTCTGGTCAGCCAGCCAGCCAGCCAGCCAGCCAGCCAGCCAGCCAGCCAGCCAGCCAGCCAACCAGCCAGCCAGCCAGCCAGCCAACCAGCCAGCCAGCCAGCCAGCCAGCCAGCCAGCCAGCCAGCCAGCCAGCCAGCCAGCCAGCCAGCCAGCCAACCAGCCAGCCAGCCAACCAGCCAGCCAGCCAGCCAGCCAACCAGCCAGCCAGCCAGCCAGCCAGCCAGCCAGCCAGCCAGCCAGCCAACCAGCCAGCCAGCCAGCCAGCCAGCCAGCCAGCCAGCCAGCCAACCAGCCAGCCAGCCAGCCAGCCAGCCAGCCAGCCAGCCAGCCAACCAGCCAGCCAGCCAGCCAGCCAGCCAGCCAGCCAGCCAACCAGCCAGCCAGCCAGCCAGCCAGCCAACCAGCCAGCCAGCCAGCCAGCCAGCCAGCCAGCCAGCCTCGGTGGTAAGAAGGCTGTTAGCTGTGATTTATGAGGTGTCTTCACCTTTCCTTGTCTTTGTCCTGCTCCAGCGCTGGATAACATAGTGCACTTTAAAACAGTGTTGACTTGCGTTGACTCGCCTTGTAACGAGTCATTATAGCCTCCAGTCTGAGTCTCCATCATGTTGATTCATTGTGCTGTTGGAGTGCGTGTACTCTTATTATGATTATTGTTATTATAATTATTATTACTGATAATAATATTATTATTATTATCATTATTATTGTTATTACTATTATTACTCTTATTGTTATATAATTATTATTATTATTATTATTATTATTATTATTATTATTATTATTATTATTATTATTATTATTATGTGGGAACGCTGTACCAGTATGGGCTCACATAGCGCCTTAGAAATGGAAGGTGACCAGGTTTGATCTTTGGGAGAGAAGAGTGCATATAAAGTTCAACACATGGGTTCTGGTAGTAAGGTTCAACAGTGGGCCCTGGTAGTAAGGTTCAACAGGTGGGTTCTGTTAGTAAGGTTCAACAGGTGGATCCTGGTAGTATGGTTCAGCAGGTGGGTCCTATTAGTAAGGTTCAACAGGTGGATCCTGATAGTAAGGTTCAACAGGTGAGTCCTGTTATTAAGGTTCAACAGGTGGATCCTGTTAGTAAGGTTCAACAGGTGGATCCTGGGAGTAAGGTTCAACAGGTGGGTCCTAGTAATAAGGTTCAACAGGTGGGTCTTGGTAGTAAGGTTCAACAGGTGGATCCTGGTAATAAGGTTCAACAGGTCGATCCTGGTAGTAAGGTTCAACAGGTGGATCCTGGTAATGAGGTTCAACAGGTGGATCCTGGTAGTAAGGGTCAACAGGTGGATCCTGGTAGTAAGGTTCAACAGGTGGATCCCAATAGTAAGGCTCAACAGGTGGGTCCTGCTACTAAGGTTCAACAGGTGGATCCTGATAGTAAGGTTCAACAGGTGGATCCTGAAAGTAAGGTTCAACAGGTGGGTCTTTTTAGTAAGGTTCAATAGGTGGATCCTGGTAATAAGGTTCAACAGGTGGATCCTGGTAGTAAGGTTCAGCAGGTGGATCCTGGTAGTAAGGTTCAACAGGTGAATCCTGGTATTAAGGTTCAACAGGTGGATCCTGGAAGGAAGGTTCAACAGGTGGATCATGATAGAAAGGTTCAACAGGTGTATCTTGGTAGTAAGGTTCAACAGGTGGATCCTGGTAGTAAGGTTCAACAGGTGGATCCTGGTAGTAAGGTTCAACAGGTGGATCCAGGTAGTAAGGTTCAACAGGTGGATCCTGGTAGTAAGGTTCAACAGGTGGATCCTGGTAGGAAGGTTCAACAGGTGGATCCGGGTAGTAAGGTTCAACAGGTGGATCCCGGTAGTAAGGTTCAACAGGTGGATCCCGGTAGTAAGATTCAACAGGTGGATCCTGGTAGTAAGGTTCGACAGGTGGATCCTGGTAGTAAGGTTCAACAGGTGGATCCGGGTAGTAAGGTTCAACAGGTGGATCCCGGTAGTAAGGTTCAACAGGTGGATCCCGGTAGTAAGATTCAACAGGTGGATCCTGGTAGTAAGGTTCAACAGGTGGATCCTGATAGTAAGGTGCAACAGGTGGATCCTGGTAGTAAGGTTCAACAGGTGGATCCTGGTAGTAAGGTTCAACAGGTGGATCCTGGTAGTAAGGTTCAACAGGTGGATCCTGGTAGTAAGGTTCAACAGGTGGATCCTGGTAGTAAGGTTCAACAGGTGGATCCTAGTAGGAAGGTTCAACAGGTGGGTCTTGGTAGTAGGGTTCAACAGGTGGATCCTGGTAGTAAGGTTCAACAGGTGGATCCTGGCAAGAAGG
>NC_091332.1:6428780-6438780 GCF_038502225.1 Cherax quadricarinatus
TCTCTTGTCTTACTGCTGTCACCATGTCATAGAACTCCAGTAGGTTTGTGACACAGGATTTCCCGTCCCTGAAACCATGCTGGCTGCTGTTGATGAGATCATTCCTTTCTAGGTGTTCCACCACTCTTCTCCTGATAATCTTCTCCATGATTTTGCATACTATACATGTCAGTGACACTGGTCTGTAGTTTAATGCTTCATGTCTGTCTCCTTTTTTAAAGATTGGGACTACATTTGCTGTCTTCCATGCCTCAGGCAATCTCCCTGTTTCGATAGATGTATTGAATATTGTTGTTAGGGGTACACATAGCGCCTCTGCTCCCTCTCTCAATACCCATGGGGAGATGTTATCTGGCCCCATTGCCTTTGAGGTATCTAGCTCACTCAGAAGCCTCTTCACTTCTTCCTCGGTTGTGTGCACTGTGTCCAGCACTTGGTGGTGTGCCCCACCTCTCCGTCTTTCTGGAGTCCCTTCTGTCTCCTCTGTGAACACTTCTTTGAATCTCTTGTTGAGTTCTTCACATACTTCCCGGTCATTTCCTGTTGTCTCTCCTCCTTCCTTCCTTAGCCTGATTACCTGGTCCTTGACTGTTGTTTTCCTCCTGATGTGGCTGTACAACAGTTTCGGGTCAGATTTGGCTTTCGCTGCTATGTCATTTTCATATTGTCTTTGGGCCTCCCTTCTTATCTGTGCATATTCATTTCTGGCTCTACGACTGTTCTCCTTATTCTCCTGGGTCCTTTGCCTTCTATATTTCTTCCATTCCCTAGCACACTTGGTTTTTGCCTCCCTGCACCTTTGGGTAAACCATGGGCTCATCCTGGCTTTTTCATTACTCCTGTTACCCTTGGGTACAAACCTCTCCTCAGCCTCCTTGCATTTTATTGCTACATATTCCATCATCTCATTAACTGGCTTCCCTGCCAGTTCTCTGTCCCACTGAACCCCGTTCAGGTAGTTCCTCATTCCTGTGTAGTCCCCTTTCTTGTAGTTTGGCTTCATTCGTCCTGGCCTTCCTGCTTCTCCCTCCACTTGTAGCTCTACTGTGTATTCGAAGCTTACAACCACATGGTCACTGGCCCCAAGGGGTCTTTCATATGTGATGTCCTCGATATCTGCACTACTGAAGGTGAATACTAAGTCCAGCCTTGCTGGTTCATCCTCTCCTCTCTCTCTTGTAGTGTCCCTTACGTGTTGGTACATGAAGTTCTCCAGTACCACCTCCATCATCTTAGCCCTCCAAGTATCTTGGCCCCCATGTGGGTCCAAGTTCTCCCAATCTATCTCCTTGTGGTTAAAGTCACCCATGATCAGGAGCTTTGCCCTGCATGCATGAGCTCTTCTGGCCACTCTAGCCAGTGTGTCAACCATCGCTCTATTGCTCTCGTCGTACTCTTGCCTTGGCCTCCTGCTGTTCTGTGGTGGGTTATACATCACTGCTATTACCACCTTGGGACCTCCAGAGTGAAGTGTTCCCACTATGTAATCACTTTCTTCTCCGCTATCTCCTCTCTCCAGCTCATCAAAATTCCAGCGATTTTTGATCAGCAACGCCACTCCTCCACCCCCCCTGTTCCCTCTGTCTTTCCTCAGGATTTGGTATCCCGTTGGAAAGATGGCATCTGTTATCATACCTGTAAGCTTGGTTTCTGTGAGAGCTATGATGTCCGGTGATGCTTCTTTGACTCTTTCTTGCCACTCCTCCCACTTATTTGTTATTCCATCAGCGTTTGTGTACCATACCTTCAGTTTCCTTTCCAACACTGTGGTTTGGGGGGCCTGTGAGGGTGGGAGACCTGGTGGCACACTGTGGGATTCTATAGCTTGGTGTTGGGTGGAGGCTGTGGGTATGGATTGTAGGGTGTGTTGGGATGGTGTGATAGGTTGTATGGTTCTGAGAGTAGTTGTGTGTGTGCTTGCCCTTGCTGTTCTGTCCTGCTCTGACTGACCTCTGCTGGTTCCCTCCTTGTCTCTTTTCCTAGCTCCTTTCGCTTTTTTGTCCTCTCCCTCAGCTGCTGTCGTTCTGATTTTGTTCTGTCTCTGTCTAGGAACACCCTCTTGTACTCTTCCGAGTATTTCAATCGTGGTTTCTCTTGGAGGATCCTGTTCCGCACTGTTTCCGTCCTGAGAATCAGCTTGATTGGTCGGTTTCTCTCCTTCGAGTACCCCCCTATTCTCTGAAAATTTACAATCTCGTCCCTCTCTTCACCTATTTCTGTGATGATTTTCTCAATCTCCTTCCTTTCTTCCTGCTTCCTTTCAGTGTGTGTCCTTTCCTCTCTCTCCTGAAGCCCATGGATAAACACTGATTTTGCCCTTTCTTCCTCGCATTGCCTCACCCTCTGTGACTCTGGATCCTGCCTGTATGTGGTCAGTTTCTCCCTTGATTTTTCCAGTGGCTCTTGATAGCCTTGTTGTGCCTCAGCATTCGACCTATCACCCTCTCCATCTGCAACCAGTTGATCTTCCCTTTCACTCCTTGGTCCTCCTTGGCAGATTGATGTGACCTTAGCATAATTCATAATTCCTTCCTTCCTGTTCAGCCTCGCAGCTTCATATGCTGTGTCTTCTCTGGTCACTGCCCCTGTAACTCGCTCCAGCCTATTTATCTCAACTTCTAGGACCCTTATCTTGGCTACTGCAGTTTCGACTTGTGCCTCCCAATTCTTTGTCTCCTTCTCCAACCACCTTTCCAATTTCACAGAGAGCTCTTTCTCCATTTTTTCAGAAAGCTCTCCTAATTTTCTCTCCCACTCTTGTTCCATCCTTTTCCACTGCTCCTCCATCCACTCCTCCCTACCCGAACCATTCTCATCTGATCCTTGGTCCTGCGAGTCCCCACCATTTTTTTTTTTTTTTTTTTTTTTTTAAGAGTAGGAGGGGAGAGTTAGAAGGAAAATGGGGACGAGAGCAGAGAGCAGAAAGAGAGCAAGAAGAGAGAGGCAAGAGAGAGGCAGAGGAGAGAGAGAGCAAGAGAGAGCAGAGAGAGAGAGAGGCAAGAGGAGAGAGAGAAGAGAGAGAGAGAGAGCAGAGCAGAGAGAGCAAGGAGCAGAGAGAGAGCAGAGAAGAGAGAAGAGAGAAGAGAGAGAGAGAGCAAGAGGCGAGAGAGAGAGAGAGAGAGGCAGGAGAGAGGAGAGAGAGCAGAGAAGAGAGAGAGAGCAGAGAGCAGAGAGAGAGAGGCAAGAGCAGAGAGAGAGCAGAGAGAGAGCAAGAGAGAGAGAGCAGAAGAGAGAGGCAAGAGAGACAGAGAGGCAGAGGCAGAGGCAAGAGAGGCAGAGAGGCAAGAGAGCAGAGAGAGACAAGAGAGAGAGAGAGCAGAGAGAGAGAGCAGAGAGGCAGAGGCAGAGCAGAGAGAGAGCAGAGGAGAGAGAGGAACAGAGAGGCAGGAGGCAGAGAGAGGCAAAGAGAGAGAGGAGAGGAGAGAGGCAAGAGAGAGAGAGAGCAGAGAGAGGCGAGAGAGCAGAGAGGCAAGAGAGAGGCAGAGAGCAGAGAGGCAAGAGAGGCAGAGAGGCAGAGAGGCAAGAGAGAGGCAAGAGAGAGGCAGAGAGAGGCAAGAGAGCAAGAGAGACAAGAGAGCAAAGAGAGGCAGAGAAGAGAGCAGAGCAGAGGCAAAGAGAGAGGCAGAGAGGCAGAGAGGCAAGAGAGAGCAAGAGAGAGAGAGAGGCAAGAGAGGCAAGAGAGAGAGAGGCAGAGAAGGAGAGAGAGGCAAGAGAGGCAAGAGAGAGAGACAAGAGAGAGAGAGAGCAGAGAGCAAGAGACAAGGAGAGAGCAAGAGAGAAACAAGAGAGAGAGAGAGAGAGAGCAGAGAGAGAGCAGAGAGAGAGAGAGAGAGAGAGGGAGGGGAGGGAGGGGAGGGGAGGGAGAGGGAAGGCAAATAGGGGAGGGGAGGGGAAGGGGAAAGAGGGGAGATGGAGGCG
This sequence comes from Cherax quadricarinatus, assembly GCF_038502225.1. Classification (NCBI taxonomy): domain Eukaryota; kingdom Metazoa; phylum Arthropoda; class Malacostraca; order Decapoda; family Parastacidae; genus Cherax; species Cherax quadricarinatus. Next base: position 6,432,699 of record NC_091332.1, read on the forward strand.
AGAGGGAGAGAGGCTAGGGGGAGAGGGGAGGATGGGAGGGAAAGGAGGAGAGAGAGAGAATAAGGGAGGGGACAGATGTTAGAGGGGAGAGATGATAGAGGGGAGGTGTTAGAGGTAAGAGATGTTAGAGGGGAAAGATGGGAGAGGGAATAGAGAGAGAGATAGGTAGAGAGAGATATAGGTAATAGGTGAGGAGGTAGAGATAAGTCCACTTGAGTGAAAGAAAGAGGGGAGGAGAAAGGTTCAGATGGTCAGTTCTCAGGACAGTGTGAAATCCTGTGTATGTGTGTCGTAACAGAATATACCGTGCTGTTCCACTCGTACATATTTCTTTCTAGTATGCTCTCTCTCTCTCTCTCTCTCTCTCTCCCTCTCTCTCTCTCTCTCTCTCTCTCTCTCTCTCTCTCTCTCTCTCTCTCTCTCTCTCTCTCTCTCTCTCTCTCTCTCTCTCTCTCTCTCTCTCTCTGTCTCTCTCTCTCTCGTACAATTTCAGTTTCTTTCGAATCAGAACTATACGGAGGATTGAGCCCCCATTCTTCATTATGCTGGAAAAAATTCTTAAAATTTCCTGCCAAGAGGTACATTATTATTATTATTATTATTATTTTACTAGTACAGTGTATTGTTATTATTATTATTATTATTATTATTATTATTAAAAAAATAAACGCTAAACTCATATGGGCTACGTGTGTGTGTGTGTGTGTGTGTGTGTGTGTGTGTGTGTGTGTGTGTGTGTGTGTGTGTGTGTGTGTGTGTGTGTGTGTGTGTGTGTGTATGTGTGCGTGTGTGTGTGTGTGTGTGTGTGTGTGTGTGTGTGTGTGTGTGTGTGTGTGTGTGTGTTCCCTTGCTTCATAGGATATTGGCTAACATGTACAACTTGTTTCTTTATTCTCTCTTCCTCGGTTCATCAGGTTCCTCCCTCCGTGTAGCATGTTCATCCATTTTCCCTCCTCTCCATTCTTGCAACACCTCCCCTTTCCTTTACATTCTTTCCATTTTTTCTTCCTCCTTCAATTCCACCTTCCAGCCTTCAACCCTCCAGTCTTCTCCTTCTCCTCTTCTTCGTTCTTCCTTACGACTTATTCCTCCTAAGTAATTTTATGTATATTTTTTTATATTATTCCTCTCCTTTACTCTCCTTCTCTTCCCTCCCTCTCCCCCTCCCCCTCGCCTTCCCCCACTCCCTCTACTCCCCTTCTCCCCACTAAAGCCTGGATGTCCCGTAGGGCTTTTTTGCATACAAACTAAGGTTATCTAATACACCAACCCGAAGCCTCGTGTTTACCTGTATGTGTGTGTGTGTGTGTCAGTGAGAGAGAGAGAGAGAGAGAGAGTGCGGGTACTCACCTATTCGTGGTTGCTGGGGTTGAGTCTCATCATCTGCCACTTGCTGGGTTGACTCCTGGTATCGAGAGCCCTATCATATCTACTCTTAAAACTGTGTATGCATCCTGTCTGCGTTAATTCTCCTCCTCCAGGTCATTCATTGCTCTTCCAGTTTTCCTTTCCCACTGTGCTGCGCTCAGAAATTCTAGCATTGCTATTAGGATTCCTCTTCTCTAATCTGGTTTCTTCCGTCCCCCGCCTACTGCTGTTCTTTCCTCAGTGTTTACTCTCACAGGCTCTTCGAAATTCAGTTATGTATGGTCGTTAGTACTCAGAGATCTTACAGTGCTGTACCTAGATATCTTTCAGTGTTGTACCCAGAGATCTTTCAGTGTTGTACCCAGAGATTTTTCAATGTTGTACCCAGAGATCTTTCAGTGTTATACCCAGAGATCTTACAGTGCTGTGCCCAGAGATCTTTCAGTGTTGTACCCAGAGATCTTACAGTGCTGTACCCAGAGGTCTAACAGTGCTGCACCCAGAGGTCTTACAGTGCTGTACCCAGATGTCTTACAGTGCTGTACCCAGAGGTCTTACAGTGCTGTACCCAGATGTCTTACAGTGCTGTTCCCAGAGGTCTTACAGTGCTGTATCCAGATGTCTTACAGTGCTGTACCCAGAGGCCTTACAGTGCTGTACCCAGAGGCCTTACAGTGCTGTACCCAGAGGTCTTGCAGTGCTGTACCCAGAGGTCTTACAGTGCTGTACCCAGAGGTCTTACAGTGCTGTACCCAGAGGTCTTACAGTGCTGTATCCAGAGATCTTACAGTGCTGTACCCAGAGATCTTACAGTGCTGTACCCAGAGGTCTTACAGTGCTGTATCCAGATGTCTTACAGTGCTGTACCCAGATGTCTTACAGTGCTGTACCCAGATGTCTCACAGTGCTGTACCCAGAGGTCTTACAGTGCTGTACCCAGAGGTCTTACAGTGCTGTACCCAGAGGTCTTACAGTGCTGTATCCAGAGATCTTACAGTGCTGTACCCAGAGATCTTACAGTGCTGTACCCAGAGGTCTTACAGTGCTGTATCCAGATGTCTTACAGTGCTGTACCCAGATGTCTCACAGTGCTGTACCCAGATGTCTTACAGTGCTGTACCCAGAGGTCTTACAGTGCTGTACCCAGAGGTCTTACAGTGCTGTACCCAGAGATCTTACAGTGCTGTACCCAGAGGTCTTACAGTGCTGTATCCAGATGTCTTACAGTGCTGTACCCAGAGGTTTTACAGTGCTGTACCCAGAGGTCTTACAGTGCTGTACCCAGAGGTCTTACAGTGCTGTACCCAGAGATCTTACAGTGCTGTACCCAGAGGTCTTACAGTGCTGTATCCAGATGTCTGTTACAAAAAACGCGATTCTAAAAGCTTAGAGATCTCCAGTGAATACTAGAAAGGACTGCCCTTCTAGCATCCAGCCTGTTACTGGGTTTTCGTAACAAGTAGTCAGTATCCTTGTCCAATTATCCATTAAAATTCAGTATTATTCAATAGTGCTTCAGGATTACAACTGGTAGGCTACTAACTAGAGAAATTAAAATTTAATAAATTTATTAATCATTAAGTTGTCTAGAGGTATATTATCAAATTAAATTAATCACAGCAATCAAAATAAAATCAATCTCTCGAGTTCAATATTATTGTGCTGAAAGCACATATCACATTTATAATTCTTAAGTACCGTCTGGTACATTAACATTTAATAAGATATTACAAATATGTACAAGTAAGTGTGTATGTGTGTAAGTGCTCTAAGTAGTTCGCTATGTCTCACGACTCGACTAGACTTAAACAAGTGACTGACAAAGTCCTCAAATAAAATAACTTCTTGACCGACTGGCAACCAGAACAGTCTGCTTGAACAATGAAAAGAATGCTAAGCCCAATAGCCATATAACAAGCGACTGCGACACAATCAGGATCAAGGAGATAATATAACGACACTAAGTAGGGACCATCAGCAGATCCTCCACAAAAGTTACAAAACTCCCATACTACTGAATCTAAGTTCAGCATAGGAAAAACCCGACTGTGCCAATACACAGAAACCAGTACAAAATTAGGTCAGAAGCTACAGCTCGGGACCTGAGATGCTCAGAGTGTCTATGTGACACACAACCTCAGTACAACGTCGAAAATCACTAAGTCTATACAATGTTCTGTGAACAGAGTTCTACAGAACTAACAAGAATAACGAGACAGACAATCTGTCCAACCACCAAGCGAGTCTAGAGCAGACTGAATACTTCACGAGAGGTGAGGACACCCCCCCCTCGATCACGTGATAGCCCCGTGGACAGCACAGCTCAGAAGCCGGCAGTATAACGAGCGACAAGCGATAATTACAGTAGTTTGACAATCAAGACTTGAACTGAGCACATATGTACATCCTAACAACATAAGTCAAATAAGAATATAAAGCAATATATTTAAGATTTAGCTATTATCGCAAATATAAGCAATATAAAATTATATGAAAAGATAATATACATTATATATATATATATACATAATAATCATTGTAACCCATTCAGGGGTTGCAACAATGTCTTACAGTGCTGTACCCAGAGGTTTTACAGTGCTGTACCCAGAGGTCTTACAGTGCTGTACCCAGAGGTCTTACAGTGCTGTACCCAGAGATCTTACAGTGCTGTACCCAGAGGTATTTCATATTCTCTTTTACGTAAATATTAGATACACTTAGAGTAAATACAAAATCCGGTCTTACTGTTCCATCTCCTTTCTTGTTATGGATGGTTCTTCCTGTCTGTTCAGATTTTCCAGCCATTGTATATGGTTGAAGTGATTTCGGTTTCATTTTAGTGCATCATGGTGATGAGAAGATACACTCTTAATTGGCTAATGTTTCACTCTGTGTAGATCTTGACTTGAGAAAACGTAACACAGAACAAAACGTTGTTCCAGTCAAAGGGTACTCTGCAACGTGTAATCTTTTTTTTTTTTTTGCAATACGTCCTTTCGATTTATCTTACGATGCTGGATCAGCCCGAAATTATTTTCCCGCAGCCTCCCATCTTACACTCACATTAATATTAGTATATTCTGTTCATCTTCGTGTTTTCTGCCGTTTGTCTAGACAGCAAACAACAGGATGAGCCTCAGGCTAGATCTGCTTATTTTCCTTACATTTGCACTACGTGTTTCATGTGTATTTAATTAATTTAAATATATAACTGTTTTTGTGTAAATGAAAAGCAGAGCTGTGGTCGTGCTGGTCAGTCTTCAGTGTGTGTGTGTGTATTCTATCTCACTTTCGTATCCAGATCTTCCTGCACCTTCATTTTTGAAGTATCTTTCTGATACTGATGTGTTTGTATCTGTCTGAGGATTTGTATGTTCGTGTGCGTGGTTAATGTCGTGTGCGTTGCCATGTGCGTGAGCATATTTGTGCTAGGGCTGCGTCGGTGTTTTGATGTTTGTTATGCTGGTAAAGAGGTCAAGTGAAGCCAAGTGTGGTCGTCAGTGTGGAGACAACACCTGCCCCACACACCTTGTTTTCTCCTGAGGATGGAGAACACACAAGTGGTGTTGATCACACACGTCATAGTGCGGGAGACCTTACTCATGCTCTCTGTGATTGACTCTGTGTGTGTGTATGTGTGTGTGTACTCGCCTATTTGTGGTTACAGGGGTCGATTCACAGCTCGTGACCCCGCCTCTTCGCTGGTTGCTACTAAGTTCACTCTTTCCGTCCTTGCTCCAAGAACCTTATCATACCTCCTCTTAAAGCTAAATATGAATCCTGCCTCCACTACATCATTCTCCAGATTGTTCCACTTCCTGACAACTCTATGATTGAAGAAATATTTCCTAACATTCCTGTGACTCATCTGAGTTTTCAACTTCCAGTGTGTGTGTGTGTGTGTGTGTGTGTGTGTGTGTGTGTGTGTGTGTGTGTGTGTGTGTGTGTGTGTGTGTGTGTGTGTGTGTGTGTGTGTGTGTGTGTGTGTGTGTGTGTGTGTGTGTGTGTGTGTGTGTGTGTGTGTGTGTGTGTGTGTGTGTGTGTGTGTGTGTGTGTTAGTGTGTGTGTGTGTGTGTGTGTGTGTGTGTGTGTGTGTGTGTGTGTGTGTGTGTGTGTGTGTGTGTGTGTGTGTGTATGAGGGCATGTGTGTGCTTGCATTATTACGCCCACGGGTGTCGTGTATACATCAACAGACCAATTCTTCCTCATTCATTTTACTGAAATAAGAATCTCAGTGTATCGTGTGAATAGCAGATTACTTGAGAAGTGCCGGGGATCGAACCTGGGTCCTTTCAGTTACAAGTCGTCTACTGTAGCAACTAAGCTACAGTAGACGAAAGGGGAAAGTATGCTGAATTTCATGACAAGAGTTCTTCACGCTCTTCAACTTCGGGTGGCCTTTGATGCCAATGAGCGGCTCTTGATCTAAGTAGTTGGATCAGCTGTGATTCGCATTCCCCGGGCGCTGTATGACCTGCTACGGGTTTGAAGTCTATCGACTACATGACGGTTATCAAGGACGCATTACACCTGTATAGCCCTGTTTAGGACGCTTCAATACTAATAAATCGGCATTATTGTAGATGTCAGCGGTGGCCCAGGTATGGCTCTTGTTGCGGATCGTCTGATCATTTAGGTTGTCTCCGATACTATTTACAGAACAGGATGTAAACATGGATAACTTTGTTAAGCCACATTGACTTAACTAACTAGC
>NC_091332.1:6443780-6451280 GCF_038502225.1 Cherax quadricarinatus
TCAGGCAACCCTCCCAGTACGACTGCGAGGTATAGGGGTGCGTAAATCAACGCATGTTGCTTTACCTGCTTTTCTGTCTTCGTGTTTGGCTTCCAGTGCATTAGTTAAGAAGATTGTTCCCGAACGCTTGAGAGACGTGGTAGGAGCTCAAGACCCCAGGTTTACTGAAGCAGAGATTCGGTGGGATACCCTTACAGACTCCTCCAGTAGACCAGCTCCTCCCAAAGAACACAAACAGTCCCACTGGGACAAACCGATCATGGAAAAAATCGCTAACACAATGCTCTCCAACGCCTCAGGAAAGGACAAAGCTCGTCTCCTGGCAGTGAAGGCACCACACTCAGGAGATTTCCTGTTAGCTGTTCCCAATTCCTCCTTGGGCACTCGACTAGACCCACAGGCTATTCGGATTGGTGTTGCTCTTCGTCTAGCCGCCCCCATCCTCACCGAACATAGGTGTATTTGCGGCAGGGCGACAGCTGATCAATTCGGACTTCATGATCTCGTGTGTCACACAGCAGAAAGGAAGTGTGCCAGGCATGAGGAGGTCAATGACATTATAAAGAGAAGCCTCGCCAAAGCCCGTTGCCCAGCTCAACGGGAACCCCAAGTGCAGAGGTCTGACGGAAGTCAAAAGCGTCCTGATGGAGCCACTATGCTGCCTTGGAAGGATGGAAAGCAGATTGCCTGGGACTACACCTGTGCCGCCACATTGGCAGACACCTACTTGCCATACTCCGTAGTGGAAGAGGGTGGAGCTGCCAGCCACAGGGAGACCCAGAAGATCCGCAAATATGAAGACCTTCCCCCTTGCTATAACTTCATCCCAATAGGGTCGGAGACCCTTGGAGCATGGGGCAAGTGTGCTCTAAAGTTCCTCAAAGACCTGAGTGAAAAGCTCATCATAGAAACCAAGGACCACAGGGCGACCAGCTTCCTCTTTCAGAGACTCAGTGTTGCGATCCAGAGAGGAAATGCCTGCAGCATTCTGGGCACGCGGCCCACCGCCGGGGAGTTGAACGAAATATTCAAGATGTAGCTCTGAGTTACCTATGTTGTTTTGCTTTCTTTTGTATCTTTGTGAATGTTTTGTCAATGTATTTTGTCTTTAAATAAAATATATATTAATTAAATATAGGGGGTGGTAGTAGAAAATTCTCAAACAGCTTCAGGGAGAACCTTGAGTTTTCCCTGAGGATGAGGGTCCCTAGAATAGTTCTAGAGGTGGTACCTCCCTATGTTACATATGTATATATATATATATATATATATATATATATATATATATATATATATATATATATATATATATATATATATATATATATATATATATATATATGTCGTGCCGAATATGTAAAACTGGTCAATTAGCAAGAACTCATTTAAAATTAAGTCCTTTCTAAAATTTTCTCTTATACGTTTAAAGATATATTTTTTTCATTAATGTTGATGTAAATATTTATAATTTTGCACCAAAAGGAACTTAGAAAACTTACCTAACCTTATCATAACAAGCGCAATTTATTTTAGCCTAACCCAACTAAATATATTTTAGATTTGTTTACAATAATTTAATACTAAACAAACATAGTGAAATATATTTTTTTCGTTAGGTTCAGAATGATTTTGGCGAAATTGTTGCATACACAAATTTTCACTTGTCCTATATGGCAAGATGAGCATTGCTATTTAAGCCAAGATCGCAAGTTCTGCCTATTCGGCACGACATATATATATATATATATATATATATATATATATATATATATATATATATATATATATATATATATATAATAGGCAGTCACATTCTCTCTCTCTCTCTCTCTCTTTCTCGAATATAATTCACGAGTATATTGTGTACAAAATTTAATCTCTTTCTTTGTTTCTTGAAATAGTGTTAGTGAATAACACGTCACTTGGAAACCTTTTGATCTTCTAGTCCAGAATTTCTGACTTCAAATATACTCGCATTGCAGTCTTAGCTTCAAGCTGATGCCTTTACTTTAGCTTTAACCTGAGGCTTCTACAAATGCTTCCACCTAAAGCCTATACAAAGTCAATCGCACGAAGCCCCCGAGCATAACATTTTTTTTTTAGTTCTAATTGTAATATGAGATATATGGGAATCATTTTTCCAATATTTATAAAGGACTTTTTCTTGACTTTCAGTATCAATATTTGTTTCAGTAATTAGAGTACATCCTCAGACCAATATTCGTTCATTATATACCTTCGATTTTCTAAGTATTGCTGAGATGTAGATACCACTCACATCTCCTGAAGCACATCATCTGAAGCACATCTGAAGCACACATCAATCAGATAACTGCTGCAGCATGTGGGCGCCTGGCAAATCTGAAAATAGCGTTCCCATACCTCAGTAAGGAATCGTTCAAGACTCTGTACACCGTTTACTTTATCGACTGCTAGAGGGGCCACCATGTGAGGGACAAGGGCTCCACATAATCCTTTAAAAACATGTGTTTAGGTCATCAAGGGAAATGAGAGGCCAGATAAAGGGTTTAAGACTTTAAGGCTGCATTTCACATGCACTCCAACACTCAGAAATACTTTAATCCCTTAAAAGTATTAAATGAAACTCTGTGTATATATGCCGAGAGGCATGCAACCTTGATGCATATACACTGCGAGACATACTTTCGGTGAATATACGCTTAAATAAACACCTTCCGGTGTATATACACTGACAGAAAGACCTCGGTTAATGTACACACACTAATATATATATATATATATATATATATATATATATATATATATATATATATATATATATATATATATATATATATATATATATATATATATATATATATAGTTGTAAATATAGTGAGAGTGGAGTAATGAAAGAGTATCTTACATAAGCAGTATAACTAGCACACAGTGTCTCGCTGGAGGTCCAGCGTCCACTAATAACTACACCTGCTGGATTATTTATTGAGGTTATATTTTACGGACTTTTAATATTTTCCAGGTAAATTTATTAAAAGCAATTTTTTTTTTTTTCAAAGAATTTATAGTTAGAATGATAATGTTACTAAATTCGTTGAATAATGAAGAGTTTGCTTTTATTTAATTATATATATATATATATATATATATATATATATATATATATATATATATATATATATATATATATATATATATATATATATATATATATATATATATATATATATATATATATATAGTAACAATACAAATAACAATAACAGTAAAAATTAATAATAATAACAATGATAATAACATTAATAATAGCACTAATAATAATAATGATAACAATAGTAATACTAATAATAATAATATAACAATAATAATAATAGCAATAATAATAACACCAATAATAATATAAGTTGAAGGTAGAGAGAGGTCAGCAGTAGTGTACTACGGACGTCACTCATCATCCATAATACAATACCTGTGTTATCTTTCATGGTCATCGTTCGTGAGGTATTGTGTTGTATTCCATGATGAGTCAAACCCTTGTCGGTTGTTCCACGCCGAGAATAGAGGAGGCTTGATCCTCCGTCCTTTGCTAATGGCGGCCTTGTGTATGTTAAGCCAGGGTCTTGGTAATCGCTAATTTTCCCCATTTTGCATGATTTTTCATGTGATATGGGGAATCTTTATTGAAGAAAGGTTTCGCAAGGCAGTGGTTTCTTCAGTCCAAAACAGAGAATAACAGTGGGAGATGAGGAGGAATTTGAGGTAGTCAGTCCCTCAGTCTGGAGTCGAGGTGTTCAGTCTATCAGATTGTGTCTGTCTGTTTCAATCTATGTGATTTTTGTGGTAAATATCGAAACGTCTAGAAGAACGCGAGTCATAAATATTGGCCCAGCTGAGGGAAGATCTACTTGCTAAGGTTAATTGTGGTGGAACAAGTGTGTAATGTGTCTTTATTAGTGGTCATAAGAGTCTCTCTCTCTCTCTCTCTCTCTCTCTCTCTCTCTCTCTCTCTCTCTCTCTCTCTCTCTCTCTCTCTCTCTCTCTCTCTCTCTCTCTCTCTCCTAGGTGGTTCATTGACGGGAAGAGGGAAGGAGGAGAGGGAGGGAGGGGGCCATATTTCCCCAATTAGAGCTTAAACGGGCCAGACGTGTGCAGGTCACGCACAAGACAATACCTGGGTAGTTTCAGAATGGCTGGTAGAGGCAACCTCCTCGTGTTATATTCCTTCTCTTTTATCTTAACGCATGGTACTTCCTTAAATACTCGGCATCCACCAGGATTTGACCGAAAATATGTATAACTCAGTACCATTTACTTCCACCTTGTTAATATCTAGTTAATTCATCAGAAGATGTAGCGTCTGATGACGGTTTTGCACCGAAAGGCCTTAAGCTCTAGTTTTTAACTCTCCCTTTTTTCTCTCGTGGAACAAACACATACGATAATGCTCTTTGAGCAAGGAGAGTGTGGACACAGTAGCGACTAGCGATGAGGTGGGGACAGGAGTTGTGAATCGACCCCTGCAACTACATATAAGTACACACACACACAAAGAGTGAAGAGGCGGGTCCAGGAGCTAGGACTCGACCCCTGCAACCTCAACTAGGTGAGTACTCACACACACACACACACACACACACACACACACACACACACACACACACACACAGAGGCGGGGCCAGGAGCTAGGACTCGACCCCTGCAACCACAAATAGGTGAGTACAAATAGGTGAGTACACACACACACACACACACACACAGTGACCCCATCACTTACGACACCGCTGTAACACAAACCACTACGGAACACCAGCAACGAGGCCTCATAACAGCTAGACAAAAGAACCTCCTCAGGACAAACCACAGGAAACTAACATATAACAACGAGTGAGAATACTGAAGAACTAAACACAACCAGGAACAAGACGATCCAACAATATATCACCCTGACACTTGCAAGATGAAAAATGCAGTTCGGAAATCTAGAAGTGCAATACACACACACACACACACACACACACACACACACACACACACACGCGCGCGCGCGCGCGCGCGCACACACTTGGTGGAGTTCAACCCCAGCAAGTGCAAAGTCATGAAGATTGGGGAAGGGCAAAGAAGACCGCAGACGGAGTACAGTCTAGGGGGCCAGAGACTACAAACCTCACTCAAGGAAAAAGATCTTGGGGTGAGTATAACACCAGGCACATCTCCTGAAGCGCACATCAACCAAAAAACTGCTGCAGCATATGGTCGCCTGCCAAACCTCAGAACATCATTCCGACATCTTAATAAGGAATCATTCAGGACCCTGTACACCGTGTACGTTAGGCCCATATTGGAGTATGCGGCACCAGTTTGGAACCCACACCTAGCCAAGCACGTAAAGAAAATAGAGAAAGTGCAAAGGTTTGCAACAAGACTAGTCCCAGAGCTAAGAGGTATGTCCTACGAGGAGAGGTTAAGGGAAATCAACCTGACGACACTGGAGGACAGGAGAGATAGGGGGGACATGATAACGACATACAAAATACTGAGAGGAATTGACAAGGTGGACAAAGACAGGATGTTCCAGAGATGGGACACAGCAACAAGGGGACGCAGTTGGAAGTTGAAGACACAGATGAATCACAGGAATGTTAGGAAGTATTTCTTTAGCCACAGAGTAGTCACGAAGTGGAATAGTTTGGGAAGCGATGTAGTGGAGGCAGGATCCATACATAGCTTTAAGCAGAGGTATGATAAAGCTCAAGGTTCAGGGAGAGTGACCTAGTAACGACCAGTGAAGAGGCGAAGCCAGGAGCTTGGACTCGACCCCTGCAACCTCAACTAGGTGAGTACACACACACACACACACACACACACACACACACACACACACACACATATACATATACATGCAAGATCCATACATATCTTTAAGAAGAGGTATGATAAAGCTTACGGAGCAGGGAGGGCGGGACTTAGTAGCGACCAGTGAAGAGTCGGGGCCGGAAGCTATGAATCGACCCCTGCAACCACAGTTAGGTGAGTACACACACAAGGCCCTAAACAACAGACCAGCGACCCTGAAAATATTCCCCCCAAACTGATACAGAGGATAATTTGCAATAAAATGTTGAAACACCTTATGTACAATACAAAAAGAGAAGAGTAAAGATCAGAAGGAGACTGAGGTAATCAGTCCCTCAGTCTGAAGTCTCTCTCATCCTGGAGTCGAGGTAATCAGTCCCTCAGTCTGAAGTCTCTCTCATCCTGGAGTCGAGGTAATCAGTCCCTCAGTCTGAAGTCTCTCTCATCCTGGAGTCGAGGTAATCAGTCCCTCAGTCTGAAGTCTCTCTCATCCTGGAGTCGAGGTAATCAGTCCCTCAGTCTGAAGTCTCTCTCATCCTGGAGTCGAGGTAATCAGTCCCTCAGTCTGAAGTCTCTCTCATCCTGGAGTCGAGGTAATCAGTCCCTCAGTCTGAAGTCTCTCTCATCCTGGAGTCGAGGTAATCAGTCCCCCAGTCTGAAGTCTCTCTCATCCTGGAGTCGAGGTAATCAGTCCCTCAGTCTGAAGTCTCTCTCATCCTGGAGTCGAGGTAATCAGTCCCTCAGTCTGAAGTCTCTCTCATCCTGGAGTCGAGGTAATCAGTCCCTCAGTCTGAAGTCTCTCTCATCCTGGAGTCGAGGTAATCAGTCCCTCAGTCTGAAGTCTCTCTCATCCTGGAGTCGAGGTAATCAGTCCCCCAGTCTGAAGTCTCTCTCATCCTGGAGTCGAGGTAATCAATCAGTCCCTCAGTCTGAAGTCTCTCTCATCCTGGAGTCGAGGTAATCAGTCCCTCAGTCTGAAGTCTCTCTCATCCTGGAGTCGAGGTAATCAGTCCCTCAGTCTGAAGTCTCTCTCATCCTGGAGTCGAGGTAATCAGTCCCCCAGTCTGAAGTCTCTCTCATCCTGGAGTCGAGGTAATCAGTCCCTCAGTCTGAAGTCTCTCTCATCCTGGAGTCGAGGTAATCAGTCCCTCAGTCTGAAGTCTCTCTCATCCTGGAGTCGAGGTAATCAGTCCCTCAGTCTGAAGTCAATCGAGGTCCCTCAGTCTGAAGTCTCTCTCATCCTGGAGTCGAGGTAATCAGTCCCTCAGTCTGAAGTCTCTCTCATCCTGGAGTCGAGGTAATCAGTCCCTCAGTCTGAAGTCTCTCTCATCCTGGAGTCGAGGTAATCAGTCCCTCAGTCTGAAGTCTCTCTCATCCTGGAGTCGAGGTAATCAGTCCCTCAGTCTGAAGTTTCTCTCATCCTGGAGTCGAGGTAATCAGTCCCTCAGTCTGAAGTTTCTCTCATCCTGGAGTCGAGGTAATCAGTCCCTCAGTCTGAAGTTTCTCTCATCCTGGAGTCGAGGTAATCAGTCCCTCAGTCTGAAGTCTCTCTCATCCTGGAGTCGAGGTAATCAGTCCCTCAGTCTGAAGTTTCTCTCATCCTGGAGTCGAGGTAATCAGTCCCTCAGTCTGAAGTCTCTCTCATCCTGGAGTCGAGGTAATCAGTCC